>NC_061508.1:24966759-25035442 GCF_022539505.1 Lolium rigidum
AGCATGTCGAAACCACCAAAAACCGAAATAAGCTGAAAAATGCAAATTTTCGAAGTCCTAAGTAAGATCGGCGGCGCGCCGGCACGAGCCGACCGCCCCCAGCCCGAAGATGGAAATTCCGAAGCTCTAAGTAAGATCGGCGGCAGCGCGGCACGAACCGATCGCCCCCAGCCCGAAGATGGAGATTTCGAAGGAACAAAGCAAAAGCCTGGCGGCAGCCGGCACGAACCGACTGCCCCCAGCCCGAAGATGGAGAATAGCGAAAAAAGATAAAGTTTCAGCTGCCGGCTACCAACCTAAGCCGGCAGCCGACAGCCGAAAGCCGGCAAAGGGAAGGAAACACAGAGGCACTCACCCGACAAGCCGCGATCAAGCGCGCCAATCCCCTCCGTCCAGCGCTTGGCGGTGGCAGTCAGCTCCGTGGACTTGGTGGAGACTTCCTCCTGAAGCGCAAGCCGTTGCCTCTCCACCTCGTCCAGCCGCCTGCTCAGCTCCGCCAGCTTGTCCTCCCCGTCCTTCTTGAGGGCAGCGAGCTCCTTAAGATGGTTCTGCTCCAGCTGGCGCAGCCGCGTCAGCTCCTGATCAGCCAGCTTAAGCTTGCGGGCGGCGGATCGGCCCGCCTCCTCGCTCACGGCGCACTGGTCGCGAGCGGCTCGGAGATCCGACTCCAGCTGCGGGACCTTGGCGGCTTCAACTACAAGTCGGCCAGAAAGGAAGGTCAGCCAACCAAGATTAGAAAGAAAACAAGACATCAAGTCAAAAGAAGCATAGAGCTCACCCTTGGCGGCTTCCAGCTCGCGGGCCAAGTCGGCCCGGTCCAGCTTGGCCTTGTGGTAATGGGTCACGGCGCGGTTGTACAGAGCGGTGCGCCGATCAGCCACAGCCTAAGAAAAAAAGAGAAAGTTAGTCAATCAAGCGAAACCCGTGCCGGCTCCAAGCAGCCGGCCCATGCCTCGGAGGGCTACCAGGATGATAATCAGATCAAGAACAGTCGAAGCTTACCTTGTCTGGCTTCCTCCACCTTGGCGACGTCGGCCGCGGCCCCGGTTGCCATGGCCTTGAGGTTGGCCTGCAGGCCGGAGAAGAACATCTCCACCGACGCTTGGCCGGGATTCCCCTCCCGGCTGGTCACCTCGTAGGAGTCGGCGCGGAGCCACGCCTGCTCCATGGTGGCAGCCGAGCCGAGGCTGGAGTCGGAGGCGGACGGCACCTGAAGAAGAAGTGCGCCCTTGGCCACGTGCAGGCCTTGCGGTGACGCCGTTGGAGTCCCCATCCTCACCAGCGCGCGCGAGTCGGCGCCCTCCGTGCGCACCGGCTCGTCGCTTGCCGGCTCCCTTCGGGCCGGCTCCTCCGTCGTCGGCTGCGGTGGCGGCATCGCTCCGGGCGCAGCAGATGGCCCAGCCGGCCCGATCGCCTCCGGCGCCCGAGGGTGCCTCCTCCGGACTTCCGTCCAGCACCACCACGCTCGGCCTGGCTCCGGCTCCGATCGTGGGCGGCGCAGCCCTTCCGGCCCCGGTTCCGGTCGCAGGCGGTGCGGAGCTGCCGGCTCCGGCTCCGGTCGATGGCGGCATTCCCAGACCAGCCCCAGCAGCTGGGCCAAGAGGACGAGTCCGGTCTGGGAACATGTCGTCCAGCGTCGCCTGGCGGGCCGGCTCAGCCCGCGTGCCGCGATCAGGCGCTGAGGCCAGCGGCACGGCGAAGGAAGGCGCCCCTGCGGTAGGCGGCGGCGGTGTAGCTGCGCGCGAGGAAGGCTGCGGCGTCCGTTCCCTCTGCTGGCGGGGAAGTGGCGACACAACGCGCGGAGCTTGCCGGGAGCCGCCGCCACGGGCAAACTTGATAGGGGCCCTAGCCGGATAAACAGAGAGATAGTAAGCACAAAAGTAAGGAAAGAAAAGGAATCAAACAAGAAAAAGAGAGAAAGAGCTCACCCGGCCTTCTCCGGGACCATCTTCGGCTGCAGCCGGCGCTGTTTCTTCGCCTTCTCCTCCAAGGCGGCGGTGGAGCCAGCTCGCTTCGTGCCCTTGGGCGCCGAAGTCGCCGTGGTGCTTGGCGGCCTCGCACGCAGAGGCACGGCGGCTATGGGCCCCGTGCCGGACGTCGCCGGCTCCACCTCCTCCTCCTGCCGCTGCGGTGAAGGGGGCGGATTGTGCTCCCCCGGCCGCCTAGATCGGGCGCTCGCGGCAGGTCGTCGTCGCCGGCATGCTCGCCGGCTTGGTCGGCCGGATCGACAAGATCCGGCGTCCACCTCCTCGTCGCCAGGTCGCCGTCCTCGGCGTTCTGGCGCTCAAAAAGCTAGAAGACAGAAAAAATATGAACATATGACAAACCGGAAGTCGGCAGAAGAAAAAGGAAGTCGGCCTCGCAGCCGCAAGCCGGAAAATGGCAGTAAACATGAGACTTACCCGCGCCGGCGGATGCTCCCTGTCGCGAGGCGCCGGCCCGTAGCTCCAGCCTCTCCGTCATGTTCGCCTTGGTGATGTGGTTCACCCGGCTGGCCACCGGGCCTTGTTGAGCGGCGCCTTGGACGTCCGGTTCGGGTCGAACCGGCCGGACATGTGCCCAATCTTGTGGGAGCGCATCCGGAGCGGCAGCACGCGGCGCTCGGCGATGGTGCGAGAGGAGATCCTCGGCGGTCAGCCCGCCTTTAGTGGCTGTCGCCAGGAAATCCCACGACAGGTTCACCTCGGCGTCCGGATCCGTCGAGCGAGCGTTGTGGCTCCGGTTAATCCGGCCGGCCGGAGGAGCCGGGTTGAACTCCGGCAAATTGATCCGGTCGACGAGCGCCCCGTCGTTGCGCACGTAGAAGAATGACATCGGCCAATTCTTCACCGAGTCGACGGTGGGGATTTTGGGGAAAGGCGTACCGGGCCGGGTGTAGATCGAGGCGGCGCCACAGGCCCGCAGGTGGCCGTCATTGGTTTGGGCCTTCAAGTAGAAGAGCCGGCTCCAGAAGTCGATGTCGGGCCACAGGCCGGCGTAGGCCTCCATGAACGCGACGTAGCAGCTCAGGAGGACGCACGCGTTGGCCGGCAGATGGTGCGGCTGAAGGCCGAAATGGTCGAGGAACCGCCGGAAGAAGGTTGAAGCCGGCAGGCCCAGCCCGCGGTCGAGATGCGCGCCGAAAACGACGCGCTCGCCGGGCTCCGGCTTGGGCTCCGTCTCCTTGCCAGGCTCCCGCGTGATCACCCCCCGCGGGATCCGCCGGAGACGCACCAGGCGCTCGATGTCGTCCTCCCGCATGTAGGAGCCCCTCCAAGATCCGCTGGGGGCGCCATTGACGAGGCCGAAGAAGAAGAAGACGACCACGAAAGGTGGAACGGCGAGGAGGAACCTTGCGACCGCGGCGGCGACGGGCGGCGGCTGAGGACGCTCCGTCGAGACGCGCGGCCCCGTGACGCCGGATTGATGGAGCGGCGGCGGCGGAACGGTGGAGTTTCGGTCGCCGGAGTTCGCCAGCGGAAGACGCTCGCCGGAGCAGCGAAGAGCTTGGGCGCGCGGAGAGCAGCGGAGGCAGAGTCGCGAAGAAGAATAAGTGAGCAAGTGCCGCCTCGGTGCCCTCCCCCGCGGCATTTATAGCCGACCGCGGCGGGCAAGTGGGCCTCCACGTGGCGATCGTGGGCCACGTCTCCGGATTTCCTGCGCAGTAACTCCCCCCACGATCGCTACGGTTATCAGAAACGACCACACCACGTCGCCCACGACCACACCGGATCCGGAGGGACATTGATGTGACCAGACGAACCGACGGCCAGGCCAGGCCGTCGGACCGATCAAGTCGGGCGCAGGACCCGAGGCGGCGGAGACTCCGGCGCGCAGCAAGCCGGAGCCGGACGAAAAGTTCCACTCGAACCAAAACTCTTCAGCAAGGCGGAGGCGCCATCAGATCTTGCAAAAAAGCAAAAACTATACAAGTGTGAAAAGCGGCCGGCTAGAAGCAGCCGGCAAGAACGAGCCGGATGAGGGCGCAGCCGGCTAAAAGGAAATCCTCAGTCGGCCCCTCCGAGTGCCGTCAAATATATTCATGAAGCCAGGAAAACCTGCCTAGGTCCTTCTAAGCGCAGGACCTTGCCAGCTTCGGGGGCTAATGTCGGGGGGAAGACCCCGGGTAGGGCAATGGACGCGGAGCAGCCGGCTGGCCACTGGCCGGCTCGCGGCAAAGGCCGGCTGAGGAGCAGCCGGCCGGCGCCGTGGCCGGCTGGTCCGGAAGCCGGCTGGCTCTAGGTCCTAGTCGGCCTAGCTGCGGCCGCCAATGCTCGTAGTTGGGCCGGCTTCTACAAGCCATATCCGATCGGGGGTCCGTACCTCGGACCGACTCGAGGCTGGCGAGTCTTGCACGAGGAAGGAACCGGGTTGGTGATCCGGGTTCCCAAAGTCCACGCCGACTTCATCTTCCGTAAAGCGCGGGGCACCGTGGAGCAATAGTGCCACGCGCCGGACAGGCCATCATGGCTTACGACGCGCCGTACGAGGCTACGGTGGCTGACGGCGACGAGACACTTCCTCTCCATACCGCTGACCCGAGCAGCCGGATGGGACGAGGCCACGACGCCTCAACGGCTCCTGACGTCACCGCCTCGGGAAGGAGCGGAAGCCGAAGCCGGCCAAGCCGGCCAGTAGACTATAGGGTCTTATATGTAAAGTGCCGGTGCCTATATAAGCCGCACTACCCCTCTCGTGCAGGGGACGATCGATCATTCTCACTTCATTCCACCCTTAGCGCTGCCCTGTGAGAGAGACCATCGTCTCCCTTAGCCTCCCAGGAGCAGCCGGACACAGCTCTAGGAGCACCATTGTACTGTGAGACATCTTATACGCTCTAGCAGGAGTAGAGGTTTTACCTCCACCGGAGGGCCTCGAACCTGGGTACGTCGCCGTGTCGCTCGTGCCCATACCCGCTTCCGGATACCGCCGTGAGATCTCTCAGGAGCCCCTTCGATTAGCCACCCTATGGCATATGCCGTGACGATACCACGACACGCCATATCTCGTGTGTGCCACTTCTTATCCAGGGGCCGAAGGATGGACCCCCTCGCGACGTCTTTGAGTTCGTCATTTACTCTCATCAGGAAGGTGCATGGCGTTGAGAGCGCCTGCGAGAACATGTGTATGGCGTTAGAGAGAGGGCAAGGATGACGAAACTAATATATTAACTTGATGTACACATTAGTTAATTACCGTGAGGGCGTTGAGCTCGGCTAATGTCGACGGGCCAGCACATGCGGCGGCGGGCGTGCAAGTGACGGAGGGGCTGCTACCCGGCATGGACGGTGAATCCCTAGCACCAGCGACATTTCCGGCGGCCGGAGGAGTCTCCATTATAACATTGTCATTGCCGGCGGACGGCGGCACCATCGAGTTGCTGCCGTTGAAGCTAACCACTTGCATTTTCGGGGGGGGCCTTGTTTGCCACCCTCATACCACGCTTGTAGAGCGTTGAAATCTGCTTGGACTGAAGCGGCGACTTCAGCTTTGACTTCGAGTACGAGTGTAGCTTTGAGTTGCGGTACCAGTTGCGGTACCAAACCAGCTTGGACTTGGGCTAGGATTGACTCCCTCATTTCCTCCGCCTCCCGCTGCTTCCTCTCATTACGCGCATTTTTATCGGCCGCAGACGACAAGCCGTAGTGATCATGCTTGTGGCCTATACCGGCGCCAGCCACACGGCCTCTATGCGGCCTTCTCGTAGGTGAATGCTCATTGACGATGTTTAGCGCCCGTACGAGAGGCTTGTCCCATGCTACCCTGCCCGTCGACGCCTGGGACGAGGAGCCTTCGTCACCTTGAGAAAGTCTTTGTCTTTCTTCTTCCTGCGGAAGAAACGTGAACCATTTAGAAATGTTGCTACTATTATATGACCGATACTTGATCTAATAAAACCAGTAAATTGCTTACCAGTTTTTTCTCCAACGACAGGACCTTCTGGTCGTTCGTGAACCAAATTATGTCGGTTACGACCTTGGGGTCCGTGACAAGTTCCCCGGTTAGTTTCTTCTTATGGTACCGCGACCTGATGAATCTTCTTTCAAGCGGGTCCTTGTACTTGAGCCGGGGGTTCTCAATGCCGGCATTTACATACGCCTCGTCCTCCTTCGCCCAATAGGGCTCCTTTCCCTCGTACCCACGGCTCCCAAGGTTGTGGTTGCCGATGTTAAGCTCCCGCATTTCCTTCCCCCACAACTTGCGATTCTTCGTCGCTTGTAGCTCTTCATTGGCCACAAAAGCATCAAAGTCCGCTCGGGAGACATGCGGAAAGGCAGAGTGGACCTCTTCGAAACCTTTCCCGTCGAGCAATCATCTTCCGCACCATGTACTTATAGCTGCTGAGGTGTTTGGTGAACTTCAAGAGGGCTTGTGAGTTCACAATGTTCTTGGATTCATCAGTGGAGGCGTAGTCGCCTAGGAACTTGTATCGTGAGTGCAACCTCGCAATGAGCTGGGCTCGCAAATGCGCTTTGCTCTCAGCTCGGAGATCCGTCTCGTTGAGATTGATGACCTCTCGGAGGATACATGCCAATTGGTTGCCATACCCCTTGGCAACATCCTTAGGCTCCACCGGCAAACCACTGGTGGGGTACACCTCTTTGACTGTGTCTCTGCCGGTGCCGACCGTGTTTTGGCGCCTTGCCTTCCGTGGCCTCTTGGCTCCACTTGTCCCGGTGGCAGTACTCCCGGCGGCGCCGCTAGGATCGTCGCCGCTTGTCTCGCCGCCACCCCCGGCGGCGCCGGTTGCCTCATCGCCGCTAGGCTCGTAGGTACTACCCCCGGCGGCGCCACTTGCCTCGTTGCCGCTTGGCTCGTCGGCACTACCCCCGCCGGCATCCTCCATCTCATGGTCCTCGTCGCCGCCAACACCCGGCGGCCTCGGCATCCTCCTCCGTCCTAAAGAAGTGCCTATTGTAGCGCTCCTCTAACTCTTCTTGAGACGACATGGTGGCTTGCACTAATAGAAGATGAAAAAGAGTTAGAATTCACGGAAAAATTCGGCATGACCTTTGCTAAAAATTGGTCATGCCGAGTGCTAGAATTGCCGGAACGGAAATGAATCGACATTCCGGCACTCAATAGCAACTCAATCCCTGTGTAATAGAAATGCAATTCACATATATGTAGCCATGAACACCATAACCATCACCATAAACGAGAGACAATATAACTTGACCATTAAAGAAGACCATATACTTTAGCACCATATCATTCTTGATCATTTAGTGTGGAGAGCAGCACCATTGCATCAGCATGAACATCACCATATACATCAGCATGCACAGCACCATATACATCAACATGCACTTAATCATTTGATATACATCAGCATGCACTTAACATCAGCAACACCATGCTAGTAGCATGCATTTCATTTTCAAACTAGAGAACAAATTCAGTAGCATGCATTTAACCAGAGACACAAAATCATTTGATATGCATACTGAATTCCTGACACTTTAGCATCAACCCATCTTTAGCATTTAAAAATGAAAAATGAACTAAATGAACTAAATTAGCATCTTTAGCATTTAAAAAACCAGCATACTGCCAACTAAATCGGCTACTGCATCAACCCATCTTTAGCATCTTTAGCATTTAAAAAATTAAAACCTAGACAGCTAGCCAACACACAAAAATAAGAAGCAAATATCTTGCCTCTGTCGATAGTAGCAAATATAATACAGAAAAAACTAAAAAAAAGTAGATGAACTAGCATAAAATTAGAAGCAAATATAATACAGCAGCATGCATAGCAACAACATAATAGCAGCATGCACACAACATCTTGATTGTCATTTCTTTTCCAACCAGCATAGCAGCAGCATGCACACAACATCTTCATTTTCATTTTGTTTTAAATGAACCAGAGAATGAACATAGCACCAATTTTTATTTTGTTTTAAATGAACCAGAGAAGCTCATGTGTCATTTCTCATTTGTGGATTAACAGAAAGCTCCAATTATATTTCCTTGATGTGAAAAATGAACTAAATGAACTAAATTTCAAACAAGAGAACAAATTCATTTTATTTTGTTTTTTCAAACCAGACAAAAGCACTTGTTCTTTTTATGAACTAAACCTACTGCTACCACTTGTTCTTTTTAAATTAAGTAAACCTACTGCTAGTGAACATTTGACAGCATCCGTTGATATAGCATATTTTTTCAAACCAGAGAATAGAACATTTTTTCAAACAAGAGAATAGCACTTGTTCTTTTTTCAAACCAGAGAATAGCACATTTTTTCATTAAGCATTATTAAAACAGAGAATAAACGTGAGGCATGCCTAACCCTAACACTTGCTACTGGTGGCATTTGATCCTTGAGTAGGCATTTAAATGAACCAGATCCATTATAGTAAGTAGGCATCAAATTCAATTTGCTATGAACCAAGCATTTGCTACTGCATTTCATCATTTAAAGCAACTAGCAAATAAACCTACTGCATCATTTTTTCATCATTTTTTCTAACAACTACTGCAACTGCTACTGCAATTAGCAAATAAGACTAGCATTTGCTACTGCAACTAGCAAATTTACTAACACTAACCTACTGCAAGCATTTACCAATGAACCCATTTCATCAGTTTTTTTCATTTTATAATTGAACCATAGCATGAACCATACCATCTGCAAGTTTATTTTCATTTAATTTCCTCTGCCTCCTCAACCATAGCATGAACCAATGAACCCATTTAATCATTTTTTAAATGAACCAGAGAATGAACCTATTTCTTGTACTTGCTATCGCTACTTGCTCAATTTCGGTGAACTCCCAAGCAAGTTAATTTAAGCAATTTCGATGAACTACAGAGAGGGGAATTCGGGAGAGGGGAGGAAGAGGGGGACAGATAGGGGAAGGAAGAGGGGGAGGAGAGGGGAAGGTGGAGGAGGTCCTGGCGGCGTCGGGGAAGGATGAGGGGAAGGTAGAGGGGCGGTTCTTACCGACGGTGGCGATGGTGGCCGGCGCGTGTGTGCGAAGCCCTCCTCCTCTGCGGCGATGGTGGTGACGCTTGCTCGATCCTCCTCTCCGAGGCGACGGTGTGGGGACACCTGCTCCTCCTCCTCTCGGCGGCTCTGCTCCTATCGGTGGCTCGGCGGCACGGGGACAGGTGCAGGGCGGCGGCGGTTAGCTAGGGTTCTGGCGGCGTCGAAGGAATGGGGAAGAAGGAGAAATCGAGTCGGCGTGCGGTTAAGTCCCAAGTATACACGGACTAGACTTATTGCCGGCGCAACAGGGCTTTGGTGCGCCGGGGACAAGTGGACCCCCGACGCACCAAAGCTCTGGTGCGCCGGCAATAAGTCTAGTCCGTGTATACCTGGGACTTGGCCCAGATCACATGCAATGACCTCCCCAACTCATATTTTCTTTTGTTTTTCTTTATTTCTTTTCTGGCCTTTTCTATTATATTTATGTTCTTATCTTTTCAAGATAATAGCCAAGAAATATGCATGAGTTATATATGCAAAAAAAAAATTCAAAATCTTAATTAGGCATTACAAAAAAAAATGAGTTATATATTACATACACAAAATATTGACCAACACAATATTAATTAGTCATACATAAAATATTGGCCATGACCATATGAGTAGTTATGAATTACACAAAATATGAGTTATAGATTGCAAATAAAGTTTTACATCATCGATTGAGAAGAGTGTTTCGCTTTCTTCTTGCTTTTCTTGCTCGTCGTTGAATAATTTAGCCTCGTGTCGTGACTTCTTCTTTTGAAGGGTCGACCTGACCTCGGTAGCGTGGTCCTGCTTCTTCTTGTGGTGTATGTTGTGTCTTCGTCCTCGGATTCTTCCATCATTGGGTCTCCGACTTGTCCTTCGAAGTCTTCCTCGTTGGCGACTCCATCCATTCCGACGATGGTCCTCTTGCCTCTCCTCACGATAACACGGCTAGGCCTGGATGGGTCGGTTATGAAGAAGCATTGGTGCACGTGTTCGCCGGTACCCATGGCTCATTCCGCGCGGTGGCGTTCGTGGACTTTGATTTGTTGGCTTCGGGTAGAAACATGGTGGTGAAATACCGGTCTTCTTTTGTGACGCTCTTAGCCCATCCGATACGGAACATCGGCACTTTCTCCCCGAGCGTAGCTAAGCTCCCAGATTTCCTCGATTCTTCCGTAGTATCTAGTCTTTACGTCACCCGTCCGAGAATCCATCGTTACCCCCGAGTTCGGTAAACACTTGTTCTTGTCTTTTTCTTCCGTGTAGAATGTGTACCCGTTGATATCGTACGCTTGGTAAGTCATGATGTTGGGCGCGGGGCCATGTGACAAGGCCAATACTAGTTTATCCTTGTCGAGAATCCATTGGTGGGGGATTAGCATCAATGTGGTCTTTGAACCGGCGTGCGAAAGAGGAGTTGTGCTCTCTGTATATTTACGCTTCCGTCATCATCGGCTTGCCTACTGTTCTCTATCATGGTTTTGTGCTCTTTCAACCAAGGATCGATCAAGTCAATGTGTTGTAGCGCTACTAAGTTGGCCTCGTCAAAGTCGGAAGTCCGACCGGACATGTGCACGTGCAGTTCCTTCCTTCCATTTTTGTGGCCTACTCCCTCGAACCTGCGGACGTGCTTGTTTTGAGGCAAACCAACAGGGTCCTCGATGTCTAGATAATTCGTGCAGAAAGAGATGCACTCTTCGGTGAGCCAGCCCTAGACGATGCTTCCATCCGGATGTGACCTGTTACGAACGTATCCTTTAATGACCCCATTCATTCTTTCAAACGGCATCATGTTGTGTAAGAATGCCGACCCTAGACTGACGATATCATCCATGATATGGATCAACAGATGGACCATCACGTCAAAGAATGCAGGCGGGAAGTACATCTCCATCTCACATAGGATCACCACGATCTCTTCACTGGAGCCTTGCGAGTTTCTTCACGCTTATCGACTTCCGAGTTATGACGTCGAAGAAGTTACAGAGCCCGATCAGCGTTGCACGGACATGGTCATCCATTATACCTCGGATTGCAACCGGAAGAATCTGCGTCATCATCACGTGACAGTCATGAGACTTCATGCCGCTGAAGTTTCGTTTCTTGGGGTCCATGTATCCGCTTATTAGCCGGAGTAACCGAAGGGCACTCGACTCCTAGAAGGCAATTGAAAAATTGATCGACCTCGGCCGGACTAAAAGTGAAGCGGGAGGGGGACAGTAATAGTCTGGCTGCTTAATCGTTTTGCGCTTCGACCGCCGTCCGCCTCCTCCTCCGATTGTCCCTCTTGGGCCGGCGGGATCCGAAAGCTCTTCCACGATGCCCAAAACTTTCGGGTCGTGTCTTGCTTTCGGCCCATCTTTGGTCCGGTCCGGCATGTTGAGAAGAGTGCCAAGCAAACTCTCGCACACGTTCTTTGTAATATGCATGACATCAAGGCAGTGAGGTGTATCGAGAATTTTCCGATACGGCAAGTCCCAAAACACGGACCTCCTTTTCCATACACCAATGAGCGGCGTCGTTTCCTTTTTCTTCTTCTTCTCTCCGGGCTTTTGACGAATCTTTCCCGGCGCGGGGCACTCCTTCCAACCTTTTAGTAATGTATCGATCTCTTCGCCGCTCTTCTTACGTGGAGGTCCTCGGGGTTCATTTGTACCATCGAACGGATCTCCACGCTTTCTCCACGGGTCGGTCTTACGTAGCCACCTTCGATGCCCCATGTAAGCTGTTTTCGAAGAGCCGGGATCCTTACCAAGCTGCAAAAACATCGTCTCTTCCATGCACACGACACATGCCTTGTGTCCATGGCACACCCGGCACGAAATGTAACCGTATCCGAGGTAGTCCTGCACCGTCGTGATCAACGCGGCTCTCAAAGGGAAATATTCTTCCGCGACGGCGTCCCATGTATCTACCCCTTCCTCCGCCCACAACGTTTCAAGCTCCTCCTTTAATAGTTCAAGATACATGTTGATATCGTTTTCTGGCTGTGTCGGCCCTTGAATTAGCATACTCATCCGTATGTACTTCCTCTTCATGCACAGCCGGGGCGGGAGGTTGTAGATCCATACAAACACGGGCCATGTGCTATGTGTGCTGCTCCGGTTTCCGAACGGATTGAATCCGTCCGTGCTCGCACCCAACCCGATGTTTACGGGATCTGCCCCAAAACTTCCGAATTCATTGTCTAATGCTTTCCACCGGCTTGCATCCGAAGGGTGCGTCGGCCTTCGGGTGCGCAATCCGCTCTTCATCATTCAACACCGCCTCCTTTCTTTACGCGTGCCGGCGCATGAGCTTTGCTTCCTTGCGGTCCGCGTAGAACCGTTGAAGCCGGGGGCGAGCGGGAAGTACCACACAACTTTCCGAGGAGCTTTCTTCTTCCCTTTCTTGTACCGTTCAGCTTCACACACGGGACATTTGGTCTTGTCCATGTGCTCCTTGCGATACATGATACAATCGTTGATGCGGGCGTGATACTTTTCGTGGGGTAAGTCGAGAGGGCACGTGATTCTCTTGGCCTCGGCTAGACTACCGGGACACGTGTTCCCGGCGGGAAGGAGATCTTTCACGTATTCCGGGATGTCGTCGACGCTTGTGTCCGTCCATCCGTGTTTCGCCTTCATCCGCGGCACATCGAGAGCTACTCTCAAGAGAGACTCCCCCAACCCGCGACCTGAGTCGTACAACGGAGTATTCGAGTCTATCTCGAGTTGCTCAAGCTTTGATTTCCGCTTGGCGCCTTTCGTCTTTTCGAGAAGCAGATCCTGAAGATGAGGGTCCCGCACGACTGAAGCTAGCGGCACCTCTTCATCGTCGTCAAGGTTATTGTCGTCGTCAAGGTTATCGTCCTGTGCGACAAGCTCTTCATCGTCATCAATATCATGATGCCCTCCTTCTTGCCAACCATTATTACCACATGCTGCCGTCGCCCCATTGACCTCCGCGCCATCATCACTCATCCATTGAGTGTGTCCATGCATGAAACCATTAGTGAGCAGGTGCCCCTGCAATTTGCCTGAATACGGGTCAAACCATTTCCCTCGTTTGCATCTCCGGCACGGACACAATACCTCCGTGCGGTTATTTTCATACATGTCGATGATCGCGTGTTTCGAGATATCTCATCACGATGCTTTCACTCATCTCGATAACCATTATCGCCTGCATGGTAAGATTACATAATTGATTAGAACCATGCATCCGTCGGTAGTTTTCACGGAAAATTTCGGCATGACCTTCCTACACGGTAGGACATAGGAGCGCCAGAAATGTGCCGAAACGGAAACTTAAAGAATCAACATTTCGGCGCAACGTTGGCAACTCATTTTCAATGCCAACACACACAAGCACAAGCACAAACACAACATATATATATGCCACACACGAGCTTTGCTTCAAATTAATGTCCAATATACGTTGATTTCATTCCTCAATTTGTTCATTAATCACCTATTGGTTTGATATACTCGTCAACAAGATCGAGACGTCGCGCCGCTACCACGGCGTATGGAAGCCGACTTTCTAGATCTAGATCTAGATTGAGCGGTCAATGCGGGATAGTAGATCTAGATCTACATAGGGGGATGTGGGAGATGCATGTAGGAAGGGAAGATTTGGTAAAAAAAATATGATTTTGTTTGGTCAAATTGGCTAAATTTGGGATAGAAATGGGCAAAAAATAGGTGGGTTGGGAGAAGGGTCGGGTTGTGTGGAGGAGTGGAGTGGTAGTAGTGGGGGAGTGGTTGTTGAGCAGAAATAACGCCCGAGGTTACTGCCGGCGCACCGAGGGCATGGGTGCGCCGGCGGCATATATCCCTTTCGGCTATATCACCCCGGGCCGGGCCCAAGAATCATTGCCGGCGCACCGGCCCGGGGCTGCGCCGGCAATAGAGAATGTTCCGCCGGCGCACCCCTGGGTTGGTGCGCCGGCAATGATTCTGGGCCTGGCCCGAATCGGCCGAGGCCATGCCGGGAAATAGCGCCGGCGAGCCTACAGCACCGGTGCGCCGGCGAGAAGGCCTTCATCGCCGGCGCGGCGACAATGAGGTGCGCCGGCAACAATGACCACCGGCGCACGTCCTTGGTGGTGCGCCGGTACCTATTGCCTCCAACTATAGGCTTTTTCCTAGTAGTGTACACCCATGAAGTATACCCACAACACTTCGTGAATATATCGGCAAGTTGATCTTTGGTAGGAACATAGATAAGCTCAATATCACCACGGGCAACATGATCCCTAATGAAATGATTCCGGATCTCAATGTGCTTCGTTCTTGAATGTTGCACCGGATTATAGGCAATCTTGATGGCACTTTCATTGTCACATAATAGAGGCACTTTGTCATAAATGACACCGTATTCCTTTAAAGTTTTCCTCATCCATAACAATTGAGTGCATCCACTTGCGGCGGCAACATATTCGGCTTCGGCGGTGGAGAGAGATATACAATTTTGCTTCTTAGAAGACCAAGACACCAAGGACCTACCAAGAAATTGGCAAGCCCCATAAGTTGATTTCCTATCATCCTTGTCCCCCGCCCAATCCGCATCGGTGTATCCATTGAGAATAAAACTTGAGCCTTTGGGGTACCAAATACCATATCTTGGGGTATCAACCAAATATCAAAAGATTCTTTTGAGAGCCATCATGTGACTCTCTTTAGGAGAAGCTTGATACCTTGCACACACACCAACACTCAACACTATGTCCGGTCTAGATGCACAAAGGTAAAGCAAGGATCCAATCATGGAGCGATATACCTTTTGATCCACCTCTTTACCATTGGGATCAAGTGCAAGATGACATTTAGTAACCATTGGAGTGGCTACACCCTTCAACTCGGTCATCTTGAACCTCTTGAGCATGTATTGGAGATATTTTGCTTGATTGATGAAGGTCCCTTCTCTCAATTGCTTGATCTCAAAACCAAGGAAGAACTTCATCTCTCCCATCATAGACATCTCAAACCTATCGGTCATAAGCTTTGAAAATTCATCATTGAAAGCTTTGTTAGTAGAGCCAAAGATAATATCATTGACATATAATTGGCAAACGAAAAGCTCCCCATTGACCCTCTTAGTAAAAAGAGTGGGATCGATTAGCCCAACATCAAACCCACGGTCTACCAACAATTCTTTAAGGTGCTCGTACCAAGCTCTAGGAGCTTGTTTGAGACCATAAAGTGCTTTATGAAGCTTGTAGACATGGTTAGGAAAGTTGAGATCCTCGAACCCCGGGGGTTGCTTAACATAAACCTCTTCATGCAAAGGACCATTAAGAAATGCACTTTTCACATCCATTTGTTGTAACTTAAAGTTATGATGCGATGCATAAGCAAGAAGGATACGGATGGACTCAAGGTGAGCCACGGGAGCATAAGTTTCTTCAAAGTCAATTCCTTCAACTTGAGAGAAACCTTGAGCCACCAATCTTGCCTTGTTCCTCACAACATTTCCAAACTCATCTTGCTTGTTCTTGAATATCCATTTAGTGCCTATAACATTGCGGCACTCCTTTGGCTTCTCTACTAAGGTCCACACTTTGTTGCGCTTGAAGTTGTTGAGTTCCTCGTGCATAGCCTCCAACCAATCCGAATCTTCAAGAGCTTCAAATACTTTCTTGGGTTCCACTAAGGAGATATAAGCATGATGATTGCTAAAGTTAGCCAATTGCCTCCTTATGTAAACTCTTCCTCTTACATCACTTAGGACCTTGTCATGAGTGTGTCCAAGAATCTCCACGTTCCTATCTCTTCTTGCTAGACGACGGGCCTTGATCTCCTCCTTGGTTCTTCTTGGCCTTGGAGGTTTCACTTGATCAACTTGATCATTTGGGTCCCCGTCTTGACCTTCAACTTGAGCTTCCCCAACTTCTTGAGATAGCTCATCCTCATGTGCTTGATCTTGGACATTATCCGGTGAGAGGTGAATATTGAATGGATATTCATCGGATCCATCATGAATCTGTGATTTATCTTGTCCTTGATCTTGTCCTTGATCTTGCACACAAGAGGGAGGGTTTTGTTCTTGCTCTTGGGTTGGTGCATTAGTTGCTTCAAGAGATGGGGTTTGTTGATGTTGAGAAGATGAGGGCTTCACCGTGGTAGAGCATAGTCCTTCCTGAGACGCCACACCGTGTCCCTCAATGGGGCGGAAAAATCCCGCACCCATTCTTACTATGGCATCTTGAGGTATTTCATCACCTGCACATACATCAACTTGCCCCACTTGGGAGCCATCATTTTCTTCGAACCTCACACTACAAGATTCGATGATAATCCTGGAGGATACATCAAAGACTCTATAAGTGTGAGATTCGGCACCGTAACCAACAAATATACCCTCCAAAGCTTTAGGAGCAAATTTAGATAAACGAACTCCTTTGATTTTGTAGAAACACTTACACCCGAACACCTTGAAGTATGAGATATTAGGCTTGTTCCCGGTGAGTATTTCATATGGAGTCTTGTTCAAGCCCTTGCGGAGATAGAGCCGGTTAGAAGAGTAGCAAGCGGTGGAGATGGCTTCGGCCCAAAAATTATAGCGGGATTTATACTCCGCCATCATAGATCTTGCCATATCCATAAGAGTCCGGTTCTTCCTCTCCGCAACACCATTTTGTTGTGGGGTGTAAGCGACGGAATATTGATGACGAATCCCCTCATCACTAAGAAAATCATTGAGTGTATAGTTCTTGAACTCGGAGCCGTTGTCACTTCTTATTGCCATAATGAGGAGGTTGTGTTGGCATTGCACCTCGGTAGCAAAGTCAATGAATATTTGTTGAGTCTCATCTTTCATCTTGAGAAAGTAGACCCAAGTGTATCTTGAGTAGTCATCATCAATCACCAAGCAATGTTTCTTCGCACCAAGACTTGCATGAGTAATGGGACCAAAGAGATCCACATGAAGGAGCTCCAAGATCCTCTTGGAAGAGATGATAGTCTTGCTTGGATGCGGAGAGTCATGCATTTTGCCTTCAACACAAGCCCTACAAACACGATCTTTGGCAAAAGACACATTTTCCATTAGTCCCACAATATGGTTCCCCTTGTGAAGACTTTGCAAAGTTCTCATGTTGACATGGGCCAAGCGGCGATGCCACAACCAACCCACATCCGCCTTTCCGAATAGGCACATCGCACTTGAAGTGGTGGTCCCCGAAAAGTCCACCACATACAAGTTATGTTCGCGATACCCAACGAAAACGACTTTTAGAGTCTTGCTCCACAAGAGGACCACAATATCATTATCAATAAAGACGGCGAAACCCATCTTGCCAAGGGCGGAAACGGAAAGCAAATTGTAACCAAGGGTTTTGACAAGCATGACATCCACAAGAGTAATGTTGTGTGCAACCACAACCTTGCCAAAACCCAATACCTCGGATGTAGAATTATCGCCAAAGGAGACGGTGATATTATTTATATTTGGCCTCAACTCCTTGACGAGGTTCTTGCCGCCGGTCATATGACTTGTACATCCACTATCAAGTACCCATTTTGAACCTCCGGTGGCATAGTCCTACATGAGATCAATTCTTGGATTTAGGTACCCATTTCTCAATGGGTCCTCTTTTGTTAGCAACGAGGGTTGATGTCTACGGGTGCTTCTATTCTTGTAGACAGTGTTGGGCCTCCAAGAGCAGAGGTTTGTAGAACAGCAGCAAGTTTCCCTTAAGTGGATCACCCAAGGTTTATCGAACTCGGGGAGGAAGAGGTCAAAGATATCCCTCTCATGCAACCACTGCAACCACAAAGCAAGAAGTCTCTTGTGTCCCCAACACACCTAATAGGTGCACTAGTTCGGCGAAGAGATAGTGAAATACAAGTGGTATGAATGAATATGAGCGGTAGTAACGGCGCCGAGAAAAGTGCTTGCTGGCGTGCGATTGATGGTAGTAATATTGCGAGGAAGTAAAGATGCGGTAAAACGAGTAAACAAGCGGCGATAGCGATATTTAGGAATAAGGCCTAGGGATCATACTTTCACTAGTGGACACTCTCAACATTGATCACATAACAGAATAAATAAATAGATGCTAGACTCTACACCCTCTTGTTGGATGATGAATACCACTAAGCGTGTAGGATTACACGAACCCTCAATGCCGGAGTTAACAAGCTCCACAATATTCAATGTTCATATTTAAATAACCTTAGAGTGCATGACGAGATCAACATAACCAAACCAAGTACTAACATAGCATGCACACTTGTCACCTTCACACTACGAAAGGAGGCATAGATCACATCAATACCATCATAGCAATAGTTAACTTCATAATCTACAATAGATCACAATCATAGCCTACGCCAAGTACTACACGATGCACACACTCTGTCACCATTACACCGTGCGGGAGGAATAAACTACTTTAATAACATCACTAGAGTAGCACACGGATAAATTGTGATACAAAACACATTGCAATCATAAAGAGATATAAATAAGCACTTCACTATGCCATTCATAACGAGCGAATAAGTATTACTGTGAAATATAGCCTAAGAGACCCACACGGTGCACACCTTGTCACCTTTACACACGTGGGACAAGGAGTCTCCGGAGATCACATAAGTAAAACCCACTTGACTAGCATAATGACATCTAGATTACAAGTATCATCATATGAATCTCAATCATGTAAGGCAGCTCATGAGATTATTGTATTGAAGTACATAGGAGAGAGATTAACCACATAGCTACCGGTACAACCCCGAACCTCGATGGAGAACTACTCCCTCCTCATGGGAGACAACAGCGTTGATGAAGATGGCGGTGGTGTCGATGGAGAAGCCTTCCGGGGGCACTTCCCCGTCCCGGCGGCGTGCGGAACGAGAGAATCCTGTCCCCCGGATCTTGGCTTCGCGATGGCGGCGGCTCTGGAAGGTTTTCTCTGGTTTCGTCGAACGTGGTAGGGTTTTCGCGACGGAGACTTTAAGTAGGCGGAAGGGCAAGGTCGGTGGAGTCCTGGTGGGGCCACACACTAGGCCGGCGCGGCCAGGGCTTGGGCCGCGCCGCCCTACTGTGTCCCCACCTCGTGGCCCCACTTCGTTTCCCCTTCGGACTTCTGGAAGCTTCGTGGAAAAATAGGACCATGGGCGTTGATTTCGTCCGATTCCGAGAATATTTCCTTACTAGGATTTCTGAAACCAAAAACAGCAGAAAATAGCAACTGGCCCTTCGACATCTCGTCAATAGGTTAGTTCCGGAAAACGCATAATAATGACATAAAGTATGCATAAAACATGTAGACATCATCAATAATGTGGCATGGAACATAAGAAATTATCGATACGTCGGAGACGTATCAGCATCCCCAAGCTTAGTTCCTGCTCGTCTCGAGCAGGTAAACGATAACAAAGATAATTTCGGAGTGACATGCCATCATAACCTTGATCATACTATTGTAAGCATATGTAATGAATGCAGCGATCAAAACAATGGTAATGACATGAGTAAACAAATGAATCACAAAGCAAAGACTTTTCATGAATAGTACTTTCAAGACAAGCATCAATAAGTCTTGCATAAGAGTTAACTCATAAAGCAATAAATTAAAGTAAAGGTATTGAAGCAACACAAAGGAAGATTAAGTTTCAGCAGTTGCTTTCAACTTATAACATGTATATCTCATGGATAGTGTCAATGTAAAGTAATATAACAAGTGCAATATGCAAGTATGTAGGAATCAATGCACAGTTCACACAAGTGTTTGCTTCTTGAGATGGAGAGAAATAGGTGAACTGACTCAACATAAAAGTAAAAGAAAGGTCCTTCAAGGAGGAAAGCATCAATTGCTATATTTGTGCTAGAGCTTTTATTTTGAAAACATGAAACAATTTTGTCAACGGTAGTAATAAAGCATATGTATCATGTAAATTATATCTTACAAGTTGCAAGCCTCATGCATAGTATACTAGTAGTGCCCGCACCTTGTCCTAATTAGCTCGTATTACCAGGATTATCATCGCAATACACATGTTTTAACCAAGTGTCACAAAGGGGTACCTCTATGCCTCCTGTACAAAGGTCTAAGGAGAAAGCTCACATTTGGATTTCTCGCTTTTGATTATTCTCAACTTAGACATCCATACCGGGACAACATAGACAACAGATAATGGACTCCTCTTTAATGCATAAGCATGTAGCAACAATTAATGTTCTCATATGAGATTGAGGATATATGTCCAAAACTGAAACTTCAACCATGATTCATGGCTTTAGTTAGTGGCCCAATGTTCTTCTCTAACATTATGCATGCTCTAACCATTTAATGAGTGGTAAATCTCCCTTACTTCAGACAAGACGAACATGCATAGCAACTCACATGATATTCAACAAAGAGTTGATGGCGTCCCCAGGAGCATGGTTATCGCACAACAAGCAACTTAATAAGAGATAAAGTGCATAAGTACATATTCAATACCACAATAGTTTTTAAGGCTATTTTGTCCCATGAGCTATATATTGCAAAGGCGAATGATGGAAATTTAAAGGTAGCACTCAAGCAATTTACTTTGGAATGGAGGAGAAATACCATGTAGTAGGTAGGTATGGTGGACACAAATGGCATAGTGGTTGGCTCAAGGATTTTGGATGCATGAGAAGTATTCCCTCTCGATACAAGGTTTAGGCTAGCAAGGTTATTTGAAACAAACACAAGGATGAACCGGTGCAGCAAAACTCACATAAAAGACATATTGTAAACATTATAAGACTCTACACCGTCTTCCTTGTTGTTCAAAACTCAATACTAGAAATTATCTAGACTTTAGAGAGACCAAACATGCAAACCAAATTTTAGCAAGCTCTATGTATTTCTTCATTAATAGGTGCAAAGTATATGATGCAAGAGCTTAAACATGAGCACAACAATTGCCAAGTATCAAATTATTCAAGACATTTTAGAATTACTACATGTAGCATTTTCCGATTCCAACCATATAACAATTTAACGAAGAAGATTCAACCTTCGCCATGAATACTATGAGTAAAGCCTAAGGACATATTTGTCCATATGCAACAACGGAGCGTGTCTCTCTCCCACACAATGAATGCTAGGATCCATTTTATTCAAACAAAAACAAAAACAAAACAAACCGACGCTCCAAGCAAAGAACATAAGATGTGATGGAATAAAAATATAGTTTAGGGGAGGAACCTGATAATGTTGTCGATGAAGAAGGGGATGCCTTGGGCATCCCCAAGCTTAGATGCTTGAGTCTTCTTAAAATATGCAGGGGTGAACCACCGGGGCATCCCCAAGCTTAGAGCTTTCACTCTTCTTGATCACGTTGTATCATCCTCCTCTCTTGACCCTTGAAAACTTCCTCCACACCAAACTCGAAACAAACTCATTAGAGGGTTAGTGCATAATTAAAAATTCACATGTTCAGAGGTGACACAATCATTCTTAACACTTCTGGACATTGCCCAAAGCTACTGGAAGTCAATGGAACAAAGAAATTCATCCAACACAGCAAAAGAGGCAATGCGAAATAAAAGGCAGAATCTGTCAAAACAGAACAGTCCGTAAAGACGAATTTTAAGGTGGCAACAGACTTGCTCAGATGAAAATGCCTAAATTGAATGAAAGTTGCGTACATATCTGAGGATCATGCACGTAAATTGGCAGATTTTTCTGAGTTACCCACAGAGAATTAGGCCCAGATTCGTGACTGACAGAAATCTGTTTCTGCGCAGTAATCCAAATCTAGTATCAACCCTACTATCAAAGACTTTACTTGGCACAACAATGCAATAAAATAAGATAAGGAGAGGTTGCTACAGTAGTGACAACTTCCAAGACTCAAATACAAAATAAAAGTACTGTAGCAAAATAAACTCATGGGTTATCTCCCAAGAAGTTCTTTCTTTATAGCCATTAAGATGGGCTCAACAGTTTTAATGATGCAATCGCAAGAAATAGTATTTGAAGCAAAAGAGATCATCAAGAGGCAAATTCAAAACAAATTTAAGCCTAACATGCTTCCTATGAAAATGAATCTTGTACATAAACAAGTTCATGAAGAGCAAAGTAACAAGCATAGGAAGATAAAACCAGTGTAGCTTCAAAAATTTCAGCATATAGAGAGATGTTTTAGTAACATGAAAATTTTTACAACCATATTTTCCTCTCTCATAATAATTTTCAGAGACAACATGAACAAACTCAACAATATAAGTATCACATAAAGCATTCTTATTCACATGCATAAAAGTATCATTACTCTCCACATAAGCATAATCAATTTTATTAGTTGTAGTGGGAGCAAATTCAACAAAGTAGCTATCATTATTATTCTCATTATCAAATATAGGAGGCATATTGTAATCATAATCAAATTTATCCTCCATAACAAGGCGGTACTAAAAGACTACTATCATTATAATCATCATAAATAGGAGGCAAAGTATCATCAAAGTAAATTTTCTCCTCAATGCTTGGGGGACTAAAAAGATCATGCTCATCGGCACCAGCTTCCCCAAGCTTAGAACTTTCTATATCATTAGCAACAATGGTATTCAAAGTGTTCATACTAATATGTTCCATGGGTTTTTTAATTTTCGCATCAAACCATCCATGTCTTAAATCAGGAAATAGAATAAGAAGCTCACTGTTGTCCATTATGCCAAACTAGTGTAAACAAGAAACAAAAAGATGCAATTGCAGGATTGATGGCGTGTATTTCACACGTTCGTTGGGCAACCCCAAGAGGAAGGTATGATGCGCACAGCAGCAAGTTTTCCCTCAGAAAGAAACCAAGGTTTATCGAACCAGGAGGAGCCAAGAAGCACGTTGAAGGTTGATGGCGGCGGGATGTAGTGCGGCGCAACACCGGGGATTCCGGCGCCAACGTGGAACCTGCACAACACAACCAAAGTACTTTGCCCCAACGAAACGAGTGAGGTTGTCAATCTCACCGGCTTGCTGTAACAAAGGATTAACCGTATTGTGTGGAAGATGATTGTTTGCAGAAAATAGTAGAACAAGTATTGCGAGTAGGTTGTATTTCAGTAAAGAGAATTGGACCGGGGTCCACAGTTCACTAGAGGTGTCTCTCCCATAAGACGAACAGACATGTTGGGTGAACAAATTACGGTTGGGCAATTGACAAATAAAGAGAGCATGACCATGCACATACATATCATGATGAGTATAGTGAGATTTAATTGGGCATTACGACAAAGTACATAGACCGCCATCCAGCATGCATCTATGCCTAAAAAGTCCACCTTCGAGGTTATCATCCGAACCCCCTCCAGTATTAAGTTGCTAACAACAGACAATTGCATTAAGTATTGCGCGTAATGTAACTAGTGACTACATCCTTGAACATAGCACTAATGTTTTATCCCTATGTTTGACGAATTTTTGTACCGAAAATTCATATTATGAGTATGGATTATCACATGTCATTTCTATGACATGTGGGTCCCACAATATGCTAAATATTTATGCGAGAATATATGTGTGATATTGGACTCATTTTATAGAGTTCATCATCTACATTATCATGCTACCAACATATTGCAGTTTGGATGAACAGTTCAAATTATATAGTATTCCAAAGATTTGAAAGTTAGATGAGCTAGCTAGCTAGCTAGCTTGTTGAAGCACCACATCGATCGGTTGCATGCATACAGCAATTGAGCAGTACGTGATGTGTTGCAGAAACGATTATCTATCCATGGCACTGCCGTGTGGGTCTCATAAATATTTCTATTTGGTATTTACTTTGGCAACCAATGATTACACGTGAGAAGCAAAGCAACAAGAAAATCCTAATTAGCAGTTGCATGCCTCTTCTGAAGCAATACATATACGGTAGCACGTTGTCGCACGTCAAATTACAAGGACACAGAGACGACCCCATCGATCGAGCTGGGTGCCGGTTCCTTCACGTACAATACGTACAATACATCCGATCGATCTTACACAAGTGACGTTATGGATTGCGTCATGCACATGCCAGGCTGGTGGAGATAAACCTGGTTTTAAACCACCAACGATTGCACCGCACCGCATGACGAAAGGATTGAGACCGTTCCAGATTAAACGTCTACGCGTTTTCAGCACCCGGACGTGATCCGCAAGTTGATCAAGCGCCTATATAAGGCCAGCTTATTCTCCCACGCGAGGGGGGAGAGGTACAGGCCGAGATGAAGTCACGGAAACATACGCGCGCAAAGAGGCATTGACGGGAGGCCGGCAAAATCACGCCGAGCTACTCTCGCTCCCTCGCGCCGCCGATGACTCAAATATATATACACACACGCACGCGGACGCGGAGGAAGTCAAGGCACAATCTCGCCAGACCCTCGCGCCACGCAAGTTCGTCGCTTCGCATCAGAATTTTGCAGCGGCGAACAACACCACATTCATCCATCTAGTTCGTCGTTCTTGCATCAGAATTTTGCAACGACGAACGCCACACTTTCACCCACCAAAATTCGAGACGATTGCTGCTATGCAGCGTTGTTTATGGCAACTACTATGGGGCCAGGAGGGAAGCGCGTCTTTGACAGTAAGCAATAAATTTTGGCATCTTGATATATACTTCTTCCTCAAAGTGTTTATTCTACGTATATGCATCCGCCATTGATTCAAGAGGCAAAATCAAGATCAAAGCAATTGTATATTCCGCCATCGAAGCGAGGCTATAAATCATGGCCTCCCGATGTGATGGAATTGGCTGTCAAGTACATGAGCGCGGGATGGCTATACCTGCGATGGTGGTTTACCCCTACAATAGAGGTACACCCCTACGAGGGTAGTCGACTGCGGCTCTACCATGATTACAAGTTCTACCATCTATGTGAGGCTAATGATCAAAGCTTCCCGATGTGATGGAACCATCTTCCAAAAATATATGAGCGTGTGATCTATTCTATGTGGATGGTGAACTGCGGCTCCATGCAAATTATGACGAGCGTACGTGGCTAAGTCCATGTGCGAAGAAGTCCAATTATCAAAATCGATCTTGCTCCTTACGAGGAAGCATGATTGATCATATTTACATCTACATCGCCTGCCACAAGGAGGTGAGATCATATATACGTAACATTGATTTTGCTCCTACAAGGAAGCGAGATTGATATATTTTTGGAGCATCATCCAACATACATTTGTGATATTATTCAACATCGACACCTTGGCCAAGTGTCGACGAGACAATGGCTACATATCATTACCATCATGTCTAAGCTGACGAGGCTAGACAAAACCATGGCCAAGTGCCGACGAGGCTAGGTCACTATTATTATTGACATGTCCCAAACCTACGGGATCGGACACACTGTTGCTTGGTACCGACGAGGCGATAGCAACACATACACATATCCGCGTCCGATGAAATCAGGGCGTTACATGACTGGGCACCGACGAGGCGAAAGTCATCCCCTTCCTCGACATATCCTGTTGGTCATACCAACATGGCGATAATACATGTGACTGGGTTTCGGCGAAACAAAGCCACCCGCACACATATTTTCCATTAATATCACAATGCATATGGATGAGCAATCCAAACATGACGATGACCATCAGCGCAGCTTAATCGGAGGTATTCTGTGGGGCTTGACCCTGCGGATGTAATTAACCGGATGCTTGCAAAAGCACCGGGAATCAATGAACTACGCAATCTCCTATGTCAGATACTCCATGAGCGCGACGCAGAAGGCAAAAAGGATATAGTCCTATTGGAACATGCAATATGTATTTGTACAATGCAATGATATGAATAAAATGCAGTGTTCCTCGTATGGTGTTTTATCTTTATTTGTCTATTCTATATTATTTCTTGTTTCAATAAGCAAGATGGCACGCCCGCATATTTGTACTCTCATGTACGCATCTAGCAAAACCCCTACATACCCTTAGGGGAAAGTTTCACTACTTTTTTGTCGAAACAAAATTGGCACGCCCGGTGGGACATGGTTCTCCTCCCATCTTTGCTGCGCTTCGAAAGTTGTCCAAAATCTTGGTTCTGAATTGCTCACGGAAAGATGTTGCATTGAGACGTTGTGAAAAAAGGAAAAATGCAACGTCCTGCACAAAGTACCCGCTAAAGAAATCCATGGCACTCTTGATGGATGGCTTGAGTTGTAATCCGAGGCTTGATCATAAAGCCCGTGATTTTTATATAACAATGGTGGTGGATCCAGCATCCTGGGATTTCCCCCAAGCGAGAAACGTGCTCCGACACTATCGCCACAAAGCTTTATCAGCTCAGGTTACTGCCAAAAATGGCTGCTCGATCGAGAGCATCATATTGACAAGAGTCGGGTACATTCACCTAATGCCAGTTTTCAGCCGTCAGCGTCATATTGATAAGAGCCAGATACTTTCACCTTATGCCAGTTTCCATTGTATCTGTCAGTTTCTTATGGTTCTTCAGGGCGAAGATCAAATTCAGCTCATTGATTCTCGCTTGTGAAGCTATAAAATACACATGTTAAAAGCGCTCCAGCTGCTTAGAGAATCATGTACCAATACGTGTGGATGATTGCCCACATACTCCATACCATGTATGCATGGTTCCTACTGGAACTGTGACGGGAATGATGCTGCATATTAGACTGTCTACTTCTATTCTGTCGACCAGCGCCGGCATTTCAAGTCCCACTTCTACACACGTTGGGCCAAAAAATAAAAGCAGTTGTGACGATCTCTAGATGAGTCTCTCTAGAGACCACCGTGAAACATGATATACAGGCCGGCACGCATACGTGCTATTATAAGGCCTAAGAGCCATGCATGGACTATACATGTTCCTTTTTTCTCCCTGATACAACAGATACTGACCAATATTACCTGCTCACTTGAAGTTCTCAGGAGCTTCGATGTAGCCGAGCAATGTTGCGAAATTTCAAGATTATGCCAAATTGCCGGGGCATCTTCGACTATCTCTATTAGTGCCAACATCAGGTGAGCATCCGAGGTATACGATGTCGACACCATCTGATGCCAAGGCTATTTGTGCACTGGCTCTAGAAACATCAATAGTCACCTGCTGCTAATCAAGCTAGCGATAACGGGGCAACAAAATCGATGAACATGATCTCTGATCACTACTAACTACAGGTCAGAGTGTTCAGAAGTCTAGATAGTACACATGTACTGCCGAACATCCAATAATGCGAGTTGGGAGCAGGTCAAGATACCATGCCCCTGGCTAGAGGTTATGGTCGAGCACCTGAATCATCGTCAAGAATGCTCCTCATGGAAGTCTCCACTCCCTCCAACACATCAGCTGGAGGCAGTCACACCTCCTACCTCGTTGGAATGCTTGGTCACGCCAACAATGGCAACACCCGTCCATAAGAGAAAATTAAAAAAAAAATTAAGAACACCGCCAAGAGCATACAAGGTGAACACATGCAACGTCAAACAGGGGGCATGTGTATAAAATGTCACTTCCACAACAGATTGAGGTACGACCTGGTGGCATCCCATCCAAAGCTTCACCCTTGAGGCGGGTCTTCTTGCAACACCTTCTTTCTTACTGAGATATGCACATCCAAAGAAAACTGGCGATCTTTCTATCAAGAACGCCGGGAAATTGTACTCGACAAGGTTCATGTACGAGTCAAATCAGATATGCGCATTCAACCATTTTAACATATAATTACGATGAATCTCTCCCCAGCATGGTTGGAGAATGAGAGGTACAACTACACTGTCGTTCGCCTTGTCCAATGGCCATGACAACAACAAGAACCACCGCATAATACCATCACCCTCCTCATGTTGAGCTCTAGCCGAACAAAAGGAGAAGAATGGAGAAGTATAATAGTGACCCCCACCCAGGATACTATACAAGTTGATACGAAGCTTTGACCCTCGATGGAGGTGGCTGAGCTAAAAAAAATACTTTATCATTTGCTCTCCCTCAAGAGGAGCTTTGAAAACTTAACAGAAAGGCTCATACCTTGCATCTTCACATACGAATGCTTTGAGCCTAACAATATGGCATGACCCCATTCATTCCCTGATGCCACCAAGATTTTTGACTAGGTCACAAGGAGGGCTACCACTTCCTTTCTTGGCACTTTATGCCTCATACATGGGGACAGTCCCCCGAAGCAACAAAAGTGGGGGCATCCAAGGATGTTTCCCCTTACTCTTCTCTAGGCAACACTTCCCCATACACTATTTAAGAGGCATACCATGCCGATGCAAAATATTATTTCTCAAGCGGAGAGCCTCAAACACAACAGGGTCGTGTAGCACCGCCGGCCGATGTTCTCATTACTCCGGGCTCAACTATGTCACCCGACGATGAGCCTCAATCAAGTCGACACTCCTCTAGGCGGAGCCAAAGTCAAGAGGACAGGGGTCGGAGGCATGGAAGAAGATTTCCTCCTCCCACCCACAAGAATAGTTACACAGCCCCCCAAAGGAGGGAATGTGCTACTCCTACTATGAAATCACCATCGACATTGCTGAGTGCTGAAGCTACTTCTTTCCAGCTCCACTCGCATCGAGGAGCTTCTAAAATCCTCACCACAGGTGGCTCACCAGCCCCTATCATACCGGAGACGCCCGCTGGTCCAACGACTAGAAGCACAGAACATCCACAAGAAATGGGACGAAAGGCTGGCTAAGATAGAGGAACTACAGGGTGCTGCACCTAAGCAGTCCCCATCGATGTACATCTTCATAGCAATGCCGTTGCAAGTCTTGGTGATCCCAGAAAAACATTATGGGTTTCCGCCTACTCTCTTCTATAAGGTCCCACAGGTTGCCATCACCACCCGCCATATGCGAAGTGTGGTGGGGTCAAGCAGAAAAGATCATCAAGAAAAATAAAAAGAAGGTCCAGCCAAGATATGGTCTGGGTTACATCCACTCAGAGTCTTCTGAAAGTGAGGATGAAGGAAATGATAATCCACAAAGGGTCACATGCCACATGGCATTTGTACATGATCCAAGTGTGAGAGAGGAGTCAACCTCCAACTGCGAGGATGGTTCATAGATCCATGACCACCATCCAAGGTGAAGTATATGAGGCTGCCCCCGCACCTCAACAACTTGAAGATGGCGGACAACTCACTACTGATGAGCTTGTCGAAGTCAACCTAGGCACAGAGGATGAGCCGCGCCCTACCTTTGTTAGTAGTGCCCTCACTCCCTTGGAAAAAGAAAGTTATCGAGAATTCCTAATGGAGTTCCGAGATTGCTTTGCATGGTCATATAAGGAAATGCCTGGACTCGATCCACGGGTTGCTACGCACAAGCTATCAATTGATCCCAAGTTCAGGCCAGTGAAGCAGCAACCACGCCGCTTTCGCCCAGAACTGCAAGATAGCATTATCGCCGAGGTGGACAAACTCATTGCCGCCGGCTTCATTAAAGAGGTACAATATGCTCACTGGCTAGCAAATATTGTCCCTGTCGAAAAAAAGAATGGGCAGACACGGGTATGTGTCGACTTTCGCGACCTAAACCGTGCTTGTCCCAAAGATGATTTTCCTATACCCATCACTGAGATGGTTGTTGATTTCACTACAGGTTATGGTGCTTTATCCTTCATGGACGGTTCATCAGGTTATAATCAAATCAAGATGGATGAAAATGATGCAATAGACACTGCATTTCGAACGCCGAAAGGGAACTTTTACTATACAGTAATGCCCTTTGGGTTGAAGAACGCCGGTGCAACATATCAAAGAGCTATGACCGCCGTCCTTGATGACCTCATCCATAATTCAGTTGAGTGTTATGTTGATGACATGGTAGTGAAAACTAAGGACCGCGCGAATCATCAAGCAGATTTGCGTGTTGTGTTCAATCGTTTACGGAAGCATCAATTAAAGATGAATCCTCTCAAATATGCCTTTGGCGTACGGTCTGGTTTATTTCTTGGTTTCATTGTCCATCATCGTGGCATTGAGATCTCTCCAAAGAACATAAAGGCTATTCAAGATATGCCGCCTCCCACGAACCTAAAAGAGTTAAAATCCTTGCAAGGACACTTAGCATATATACGACGCTTCATTTCTAACCTCTCGGGGCGTACACAACCTTTTACAAGGTTGATGAGGAAAGGTGTGCCGTTCGAATGGGACGAGCAATGCCAAAACGCTTTTGATAGCATTAAAAAATATCTCCTAAATCCCCCAGTTCTAGCCGTGCCTATTAAAGGGCGTCCGCTTATTCTCTACATTGCTGCGCAACCCTCCTCTGTGCGTGCACTCCTTGCGCAACATAATGATGAAGGAAAGGAGGCGGCATGCTATTACTTAAGCCGAACAATGGTTGGCGCCGAGCAAAACTACTCACCCATAGAGAAGTTGTGTTTAGCCCTCGTATTTGCATTAAAGAAGATGCGCCACTATGTGTTGGAACATCAAATCGAACTCATTGCAAGAGCCGACCCAGTAAAATATGTATTAAATAAACCTGCTCTAATGGGTCGTCTCGGAAAATGGGCAATGTCCTTGATGGAATTTGATATTACTTATGTTCCACAAAAAGCAATTAAGGGGCAAGCCTTGGCTGATTTTCTCGCAGCACACCCCGTGCCAGATGACTCCCCGCTAGTGGTAGAGCTGCCCGATGAGGAAGTATTCTCCGTCGAGGTCGAGCCCCCATGGGAGCTATATTTTGATGGGGCCTCTCGCATAGAGACGGATCCAGATGGCGCATCAACAAGGAGAGCTGGGGTAGGAATAGTATTCAAGACTCCGCAAGGAGGAACTATATACCACTCTTTCTCCCTCCTGAAGGAGGAATGTTCGAACAATGAAGCAGAGTACGAGGCTCTCCTATTTGGCCACCTACTAGCACTCTCTATGGATATACGAGACCTTCGGGCTTATGGGGACTCACAACTCATCGTTCGACAAGTTAATGACATATATGAGGTACGAAAGCCTGAGCTAGTGCCATATTACAAAGCAGCTCAAAGCCTTATGAGAAAATTTGAGCGTATTGAAATTTCCCATGTGCCACGAAGTAAAAATGCTTCGGCAGATGCCTTGGCCAAACTTGCAGCAACGTTAGTGCTTACCAAAGGGGAGCCCGCTCATATAGAAATTGAAGAAAGATGGCTCCTGCCGGCCGTCCTGGAACTAATACCCGATGAGTGTGAGGTACATCATGTTGTTGCCACCGTTATACAGGAGGACGATTGGCGCAAACCCTTCCTCGATTATTTTTGTCATGGGACTCTCCCTGATGATCCCATAGAAAGGCGTAGGTTGCAAAGGCGCCTCCCTTCATATATTTATATGGCAAGGACCTTGTATCGACGTTCATTCGGTCAAGAGCTCCTATTGCGATGCGTGTCTAGAAATGAAGCTGATAAAATACTACAAGAGGTCCATCATGGCGTTTGTGGAGGCCACCAAGGTGGACCTAAAATGTACCATAGCATAAGGATTGGTGACTATTATTGGCCCGGAATCATGAGAGACTACCTAAAGGTAGCAAGGTCGTGTCACAATTGTCAGATTCATGGTGTTCTCAAACACCAACCTCCTGTTCCCTTACATCCCAGTGTGCCCTCATGGCCATTCGACGGGTGGGGTATAGATGTTGTTGGCCCCTTTGACCCTCCATCTTCTGGAGGTCATGTCTTTATCCTAGCAGCGACTGATTACTTCTCCAGATGGGCGGAGGCTGTGCCCCTAAGAGAAGTAAAAAGTGACAATGTGATCAATTTCCTGGAGAGTAATATCATATATCGCTTTGGAGTCCCTCGGCGAGTCACCTCTGATAATGCCAAGGCCTTCAAATCACATAAAATGCTGAAATTCATTGCCAAGTATAAAATTCAGTGGAATTACTCCACTGGATACTATCCTCAAGCCAATGGGTTGATTGAAGCTTTCAATAAGACCCTTGGACAAATATTGAAGAAGACCGCCCACAAGCATCGTCGTGATTGGCACGATCGCCTCTATGAGGCCTTATGGGCATACCGTGTCACTGTCCGAACGCCTACCCAAGCAACACCATACTCACTGGTGTTCGGGACTGAGGCGGTTCTTCCGCTTGAAGTAGAGCTACCATCTCTAAGAGTGGCTATTCATGATGAAATTACCCAAGATGAGCAAATCCGACTGCGATACCAAGAGTTGGATTCCTTGGAAGAAGATCGCCTTAATGCGCTTCAAAATCTTGAGCTCTATCGCCAAAATATGGTTCGAGCATATGACAAACTAGTGAAACCTCGAGTCTTTCGTAAGGAAGATTTGGTTCTAGTACTTCGGCGCCCCATCGTGATTAAGGGTAAATTCAAAGGAAAACTCGAACCCAAATGGGAAGGGCATTTTGTCATTGAACAAGTATATGATGGTGGTGCCTATCAATTGATTGACCAAGAAGGGGATCGCCCTATGCCACCCATCAATGGGAGGTACTTGAAGAAGTACTTTGCGTGATCTACTGTATGCAAGTCGCTTTTTTTTCTCTTTTCTTTTTTCGTTTATCTTTCTTTGGATTTTCTTTTTGACATGGACATCTGCGTCCTACAATAAACGGCTTTCCCTAAAACACACCTTGCTAGTGATTGAAGTCTTGGTCACCCTTGGGCTAGTCTGAAGGTGGCACATGTGGCATGCTTTAAAGTGGAGCGGCACCTATACCCACTACACACAACACATGCCAAAGTGTATGCTTTCAGCAGGAGTGGTGGAAATTACTTGGGCTACTTCTGTGCACTGAGGTCCCATACTCTTCATGTTTCTTGCCATGTTTCAGGCTCCCAGAGGCACGACGCCCTGGGGTAACCCATAGGAAAAAGAGCAAGAAAGGCATACCTGGACAACACAAGTTGAGTCCAGTGTGAGCGTCTTGACGCCCCCGAGGTGTTTCTTCCACCACAGCCAAAATGCCTGTGAGGGTTTATGTAGTCCACAGAGGTGCGCGTCTACTCTTCAAATTCTGAAGATGAGTCCCCTAGCAACTGCCAAAGAAGGTCCTTCAAGAAGTCCAATCAAATCCTCTCAATCAAATGAGGAAACTCCAACAAAAGTTCATGAAGTCCAAGCAATCCTCCAATCAAAAAAAAAAGGAGAGAAGGAAAATAAGCCAATCAAAGAAGCAAGTCTCCATCAAGCAAGTCATGATCCATAGAGGACTCATTGGAAAGAAGGAGGGGAGTAGTTGTGCACCACCCCTCAACAAGACCATGAAAAATAGCCAAGCCATTTATCCCATAACCATTTACACAAGTCATCCTCTCCTACGTCTCTGTGTTCTTGAGACATGTGCAAGGGGCATGATGAAGTTGTGGGGCTACTCAGGCACATGAAGTCTAGGGTAAGAATTCCCATCCTTCTGAAAGCATCATGGAAGCATGCGATCTTTCACATACACTCACATAAACTAAATTATCAAGTTGCAACTGTCATGGTCCTTCGACGGTTCCTGATGATTATCCCTTGGGTTACCATTTCTAAGGTCACGTTCATAGCCGGTGTTACAAGGGAAAGCCAATATACCAAAATAAAATAAAATAAAAACTTTTTTTTCTTTCTTCCTGCTTGGTTAATTTTGTGCCGCCATGCGGCTTGTTTCCTCGCTTGCTCTTAGAGGGAAATATATATTTTCTCGATCTCTGTGCAGCCTTATATGCTACTACCGCATACGCGTAACACTGCTCATCATGCATAACGTCACCGATGTTTTTCCAGTGACTGGCATTCTACATCATCTAATGCATCGCTATTGAAGGCACCATCCATAGTATGGCCGTGTCGGTGATACTGGGGGCATCGACCCTTTGGTAGTCATACCGCCAACACTGGGGGCATCATCGCCTCCTAGTTCATCTACATCGTCGATGACATTCCGACATTTCAAACATGGGAGCAGCAAGGCACGCCAGTGCGGTCGGTGCCAAGTCTGTGAAACCCTTCAATTTTGATGGCCGGCACCGTATTCTCTTCATGGTCGCATCAAACTTGATAAATTTGCTATTGTGATTCAAGGCTAAGAATCATGGATGGGTATGATCCATTGGTTGGCACCATCAACTCGGTCACACTGGAACCCTACTATCCATTGGCTGACACCACAAAGTTGGTCCCAATGGAGTTTCAAATATCCATTGGCTGGCACCACAAAGTTGGTCGCAATGGAGTTTTAAATATCCACTGGCTGGCACCATAAACTTGGTCGCTGTGGAGAAAAGCGGGGACATGCCCCTATTTCAGAATAAGAGGTGTGAATAGTTCAATGCATTCCATCTCGCGCATTCTAGTTAAAATTGGGGCAATACACTTCTTGTCCCATTTCTACATTCAAAATTGTAATCCCTTGGGTTACGTCCTATTACTAACATGCGCACTCTCACAAGGCATTACATCCATTTAGCATGTACGATCACACACTTCACCGTTTATCATATGGCTGCTCCCAGATTGCATGAGCAAGAAAAGGAAGAAATACGGTGGAACTACAAGTGTGTGAAAGACAGTTTCATGCCAAATATGGCGTGCTGAGGTCCTTGCGGACCATGTGCTTCTTTTGGCGAGGCTGATCCGTCAAGGGTTCAGATCTCTGGTTGAACGTCGGGCTAGCTTTTGAGGAGCAAGTCTTCGACTTGTCTAAACGAAGTACCGGGACTTTTTTTTTTGGATAAAAGCAAATGACGTCCCCATCTTATAAATGCAAGCTACGCACATGGGACTCGCGTTCAGTTTCTAGTCAGCCTTATCGAGACATATCGGTCGTGTGCAACTTCAGAGTTTAGGACTAGCACAACAAAGGATCGGGCATTTAGAAATTTGTCCACATGATTAAATTGTTTCACTGAGTCTAGTCCATGTCGCTTCGCCCATGAACTACACTCGGCGAGGGGCATTTGTTTGACGAATTTTTGTACCGAAAATTCATATTATGAGTATGGATTATCACATGTCATTTCTATGACATGTGGGTCCCACAATATGCTAAATATTTATGCGAGAATATATGTGTGATATTGGACTCATTTTATAGAGTTCATCATCTACATTATCATGCTACCAACATATTGCAGTTTGGATGAACAGTTCAAATTATATAGTATTCCAAAGATTTGAAAGTTAGATGAGCTAGCTAGCTAGCTAGCTTGTTGAGCACCACATCGATCGGTTGCATGCATACAGCAATTGAGCAGTACGTGATGTGTTGCAGAAACGATTATCTATCCATGGCACTGCCGTGTGGGTCTCATAAATATTTCTATTTGGTATTTACTTTGGCAACCAATGATTACACGTGAGAAGCAAAGCAACAAGAAAATCCTAATTAGCAGTTGCATGCCTCTTCTGAAGCAATACATATACGGTAGCACGTTGTCGCACGTCAAATTACAAGGACACAGAGACGACCCCATCGATCGAGCTGGGTGCCGGTTCCTTCACGTACAATACGTACAATACATCCGATCGATCTTACACAAGTGACGTTATGGATTGCGTCATGCACATGCCAGGCTGGTGGAGATAAACCTGGTTTTAAACCACCAACGATTGCACCGCACCGCATGACGAAAGGATTGAGACCGTTCCAGATTAAACGTCTACGCGTTTTCAGCACCCGGACGTGATCCGCAAGTTGATCAAGCGCCTATATAAGGCCAGCTTATTCTCCCACGCGAGGGGGGAGAGGTACAGGCCGAGATGAAGTCACGGAAACATACGCGCGCAAAGAGGCATTGACGGGAGGCCGGCAAAATCACGCCGAGCTACTCTCGCTCCCTCGCGCCGCCGATGACTCAAATATATATACACACACGCACGCGGACGCGGAGGAAGTCAAGGCACAATCTCGCCAGACCCTCGCGCCACGCAAGTTCGTCGCTTCGCATCAGAATTTTGCAGCGGCGAACAACACCACATTCATCCATCTAGTTCGTCGTTCTTGCATCAGAATTTTGCAACGACGAACGCCACACTTTCACCCACCAAAATTCGAGACGCATTGCCGCTATGCAGCGTTGTTTATGGCAACTACTATGGGGCCAGGAGGGAAGCGCTGCCTTTGACAAGTAAGCAATAAATTTTGGCATCTTGATATATACTTCTTCCTCAAAGTGTTTATTCTACGTATATGCATCCGCCATTGATTCAAGAGGCAAAATCAAGATCAAAGCAATTGTATATTCCGCCATCGAAGCGAGGCTATAAATCATGGCCTCCCGATGTGATGGAATTGGCTGTCAAGTACATGAGCGCGGGATGGCTATACCTCGCGATGGTGGTTTACCCCTACAATAGAGGTACACCCCTACGAGGGTAGTCGACTGCGGCTCTACCATGATTACAAGTTCTACCATCTATGTGAGGCTAATGATCAAAGCTTCCCGATGTGATGGAACCATCTTCCAAAAAATATATGAGCGTGTGATCTATTCTATGTGGATGGTGAACTGCGGCTCCATGCAAATTATGACGAGCGTACGTGGCTAAGTCCATGTGCGAAGAAGTCCAATTATCAAAATCGATCTTGCTCCTTACGAGGAAGCATGATTGATCATATTTACATCTACATCGCCTGCCACAAGGAGGTGAGATCATATATACGTAACATTGATTTTGCTCCTACAAGGAAGCGAGATTGATATATTTTTGGAGCATCATCCAACATACATTTGTGATATTATTCAACATCGACACCTTGGCCAAGTGTCGACGAGACAATGGCTACATATCATTACCATCATGTCTAAGCTGACGAGGCTAGACAAAACCATGGCCAAGTGCCGACGAGGCTAGGTCACTATTATTATTGACATGTCCCAAACCTACGGGATCGGACACACTCGTTGCTTGGTACCGACGAGGCGATAGCAACACATACACATATCCGCGTCCGATGAAATCAGGGCGTTACATGACCGGGCACCGACGAGGCGAAAGTCATCCCCTTCCTCGACATATCCCGTTGGTCATACCAACATGGCGATAATACATGTGACCGGGTTTCGGCGAAACAAAGCCACCCGCACACATATTTTCCATTAATATCACAATGCATATGGATGAGCAATCCAAACATGACGATGACCATCGGCGCAGCTTAATCGGAGGTATACTCGTGGGGCTTGACCCCTGCGGATGTAATTAACCGGATGCTTGCAAAAGCACCGGGAATCAATGAACTACGCAATCTCCTATGTCAGATACTCCATGAGCGCGACGCAGAAGGCAAAAAGGATATAGTCCTATTGGAACATGCAATATGTATTTGTACAATGCAATGATATGAATAAAATGCAGTGTTCCTCGTATGGTGTTTTATCTTTATTTGTCTATTCTATATTATTTCTTGTTTCAATAAGCAAGATGGCACGCCCGCATATTTGTACTCTCATGTACGCATCTAGCAAAACCCCTACATACCCTTAGGGGAAAGTTTCACTACTTTTTTGTCGAAACACCCTAGTGGCAACAGCACATCCATAACCTTAGAGGTTCTTGTCACCCCTCCAGATTCACGGAGACATGAACCCACTATCGAGCATAAATACTCCCTCTTGGAGTTACTAGCATCAACTTGGCCAGAGCATCTACTAATAACGGAGAGCATGCAAGATCATAAACAACACATAGATATAACTTTGATAATCAACATAACAAGTATTCTCTATTCATCGGATCCCAACAAACGCAACATATAGAATTACGGATAGATGATCTTGATCATGTTAGGCAGCTCACAAGATCCGACAATGATAGCACAATGGGGAGAAGACAACCATCTAGCTACTTGCTATGGACCCATAGTCCAGGGGTAGACTACTCACACATCACACCGGAGGCGACCATGGCGGCGTAGAGTCCTCCGGGAGATGATTCCCTCTCCGGCGAGGGTGCCGGAGGCGATCTCCTCGGATCCCCGAGATGGGATCGGCGGCGGCGGCGTCTCCGGGAAGGTTTTCCGTATCGTGGCTCTCGATGCGGGGGTTTCGTCACGGAGGCTATTTGTAGGCGGAAGGGCAGGTCAAGAGGCGGCACGGGGGCCCCACACCACGGGCCGCGCGGCCAAGGGGGGCCGCGCCGCCCTAGGGTGTGGCCCCCTCGTCGCCCCTCTTCGTCTCTCCTTCGGACTTACTGGAAGCTTCGTGGAAAAATAGGCCCTCGGGCTTTGATTTCGTCCAATTCAGAGAATATTTCCTTACTAGGATTTCTGAAACCAAAAACAGCAGAAAACAACGAAGCGGCACTTCGGCATCTTGTTAATAGGTTAGTTCCAGAAAATGCACGAATATGACATAAAGTGTGCATAAAACATGTAGATAACATCAATAATGTGGCATGGAACATAAGAAATTATCGATGCGTCGGAGACGTATCAAGGATCTAAAGGAAATAGCTTCGAGCACACACACAACGGCAACAGAAAAGTACTTGGTTACCTGGGACCGGAGTATGAGTGCCTTTTACCTTTCCTCCCCGGCAACGGCGCCGTTAAAAGTGCTTGATGTCTACGGTGCTTCTATTCTTGTAGACAGTGTTGGGCCTCCAAGAGCGAGAGGTTTGTAGAACAGCGAGCAAGTTTCCCTTAAGTGGATCACCCAAGGTTTATCGAACTCAGGGTGGAAGAGGTCAAAGATATCCCTCTCATGCAACCCTCGCAACCACAAAGCAAGAAGTCTCTTGTGTCCCCAACACACCTAATAGGTGCACTAGTTCGGCGAAGAGATAGTGAAATACAAGTGGTATGAATGAATATGAGCAGTAGTAACGGCGCCGGAAAAGTGCTTGGCTGGCGTGCGGTTGATGGTAGTAATATTGCAGGAAGTAAAGATGCGATAAAACAAGTAAACAAGCAAGCGATAGCGATATTTAGGAATAAGGCCTAGGGATCATACTTTCACTAGTGGACACTCTCAACATTGATCACATAACGAGAATAAATAAATAGATGCTAGACTCTACACCCTCTTGTTGGATGATGAATACCACTAACCGTGTAGGATTACACGAACCCTCAATGCCGGAGTTAACAAGCTCCACAATATTCAATGTTCATATTTAAATAACCTTAGAGTGCATGACAGATCAACATAACCAAACCAAGTACTAACATAGCATGCACACTCGTCACCTTCACACTACGAAAGGAGGCATAGATCACATCAATACCATCATAGCAATAGTTAACTTCATAATCTACAAGAGATCACAATCATAGCCTACGCCAAGTACTACACGATGCACACACTCGTCACCATTACACCGTGCGGGAGGAATAAACTACTTTAATAACATCACTAGAGTAGCACACGGATAAATTGTGATACAAAACACATTGCAATCATAAAGAGATATAAATAAGCACTTCACTATGCCATTCATAACAACGTAATAAGTATTCTGTGAAATATAGCCTAAGAGACCCACACGGTGCACACACTCGTCACCTTTACACACGTGGGACAAGGAGTCTCCTGGAGATCACATAAGTAAAACCCACTTGACTAGCATAATGACATCTAGATTACAAGCATCATCATATGAATCTCAATCATGTAAGGCAGCTCATGAGATTATTGTATTGAAGTACATAGGAGAGAGATTAACCACATAGCTACCGGTACAGCCCCGAACCTCGATGGAGAACTACTCCCTCCTCATGTGAGACAACAGCGTTGATGAAGATGGCGGTGGTGTCGATGGAGAAGCCTTCCGTGGGCACTTCCCCGTCCGGCGGCGTGCCGAACGGAGACTCCCGTCCCCCGGATCTTGGCTTCGCGATGGCGGCGGCTCGGGAAGGTTTTCTCCGGTTTCGTCGAACATGGTAGGGTTTTCGCGACGGAGACTTTAAGTAGGCGGAAGGGCAAGGTCGGTGGAGTCCTGGTGGGGCCACACACTAGGCCGGCGCGGCCGGGGCTTGGGCCGCGCTGCCCTACTGTGTCCCCACCTCGTGGCCCCACTTCGTTTCCCCTTCGGACTTCTGGAAGCTTCGTGGAAAAATAGGACCCTGGGCGTTGATTTCGTCTGATTCCGAGAATATTTCCTTACTAGGATTTCTGAAACCAAAAACAGCAGAAAACAACAACTGGCCCTTCGACATCTCGTCAATAGGTTAGTTCCGAAAAGCGCATAATAATGACATAAAGTATGCATAAAACATGTAGACATCATCAATAATGTGGCATGGAACATAAGAAATTATCGATACGTCGGAGACGTATCAAGGGTCTTTGGGACCCAAATAGACCAAGCAATGTAACCATCATATGGGCCAACATATTTAGCATAAACATCACCGTAATAATCTTTAAATAGAACATAGTGAGGGTTAGCATTTCCCGCATCATCATCATTAATGGTTTTGCCCTTAGGAGCTTCACCATTAGTGATGACTTTCTTCTTCTCTTGTGCGGCCTTGGCCTTTTGCTTGTTTGTCTTCTTTGCCTTGGCATTATAACCAAGGCCCTCCTTCCCATTGTTTGATCTTTGCTTACTCAAAAGATCATCCAAAGAAAGTTTACTTTGGGGAGAGGAGGCCTTAGCAAGTTCATCCTTCAACCTAGCATTTTCCTCAATAATATTTGCATGATCACATGAGGGGTTAGAGGAACTAGGCACATCATATGAAGCAAGCCTAATTTGAAGTTGCTCATAAGACTTGGATAGGAGAGTGTATTCACTCTTCAAAGCTTTGTGAGCTTTGTCTAATTCATCTAGGTCCTTCACAAGTTTCTCATGATCAACACCAAATTGGGCCTTTTCCTTTTTAAGCACTTTAGTCTTAGCCCTAGCAAGATCTCTAGCTTTGATGAGTTTGTTAATTTTATCTTGAGGCTCTTCAATAGTTTCTAGCCTCTCTTCAAGAGAAGCTATAGTTTCTTGACTTTCCTCAAGAGCATTTTTAAGAGCATGGATTTCAAGAGAGTCTTCTCTCTCTATTTGACATTTTTTCTCAAGAGTATCATTTAGTTGAGCCATACGAACCATGAGATTTGAAACATGCTTTTTAGTGTTACCATGTAAGTTAAGAATGAATTCATCAAACTCTAGCATTTCTTGTTTCACTTTTAGACTAGCATAATCAACCCCTAGATCACTTGATATGTTAGGCATAGAGGGGCTAGGAGATGATACCTCGGAGGATTTAGCCATGAGGCAACTTTCTTCCTCCACATGAATGACCTCATTGAGGGATTCACTTGGTGATGAAGATTTAGTGGAGAGGGAGGCAAGAGCGACCAATCCATTAGAGGTTGCATCTTCTTCCTCATCAACTTCATCATCTCTGGAGGTATATTCTTCTTGAGTTGATAGCACAATAGATGTGTCCAAGGTGGACCTTGCCATGAAGCAATGTGCATTCTTGATATGAGGATTCTCATTGGGGGATTCAAAGAGAGATGAAGAGGGAATGTTGGTAGTGACAATGGCGGCCACTTCCTTTGAGCTTTCTTCTTCTTCATCATCACTAGAACTTTCAACTTCATCGGAAGAATATTCTTCTCTAGTCACTAGCACAACTCTTGAGGGCCTCTTGCCCTTCTTGGTCTTGTTGTTGTAGAATTTCTTGTTGGGGGGTTTTTGAATATTTGCCCTTTGAGTCTTTGCTCTTGTCCTTGGGAATGAGCCTTCCATTATGATTCTCCCTATTCTCATAGGGGCATTCGGCGATGAAATGGCGCTTGTCATCACAGTTGTAGCACGATCTTGTTTTTGGACCAAAGCTAGTGAACCCACTTTTGTTGTTTCTCTTGATGTTGTCTTCCTTGGCCTTGGAAGGATCAACCCAAAAGGACTTTGCATGGAATGCCATGTGATCATGGTAGTGGCATTTCAAATCTTCCGGATAGGACATACTCCAAGATGCCCTATATTGTTCTTGAGGGTGCACTTCTTCTATGGAGTTGACCGTCAAGGCAAGATTGTTCCCTTTTGACATTCCAATGGCACGATTGCGAGAATCACGGGAGTTTTGCTCGAGCACCTTGAGGGCTTGCATCTCATGCACGGCTTGTTGAGAAGTGAGAGAGGAATAGCATTCTCTCCCAACAAGAGTCTTGACATCAATGGGTTCAAACGGCATCATGCACTCGATGTACTTCTCCTTGGTCCAAGAGTCATTGATGTGGGTGGCACCCACATTCCGGAATGCATCGGCAACGGTGAGAAGCCTTCCATACATGGCTTCATGATCTTCATCCGGTAGCCTCATGAATCCTTCGGCTTGATTCCGAAGATACTAGTACTTGTTCCTTCTCATGCTATCACTTCCAATGCAACTAGCGGCCAACCCATCCCAAGCTTCCTTGGCGGTGGTGAAATTCCGAACACGAGACAATTCTTGTGTCCCCACACTAGTTTGGATCATGTGCAAGGCGGTGTTATTGAATTGACTATCAACCGCTTCTCTTCTAGTCAACTTGTCGGGGTTGTATGGCTTGAAGCCTTCCACGATGATTCTCCAAAGTTCATTGGAGGCACTGCAAACATGAGAGCAAAACTCAAATTGCCATGTATCGTAATCTTTAACATTAAACTTAGGTGGGTCGCCCCAAATGTTTACATGAGGATGGGGAACCGGGATATCGGGAGATAGGAAAGGCGGAGCCACTCGATTGTAGCTCTCACCTCCACTAGTTCCCCTAGGAGATGCAATGGGAGATTTGATATTAGTTGAGTTATCACCATCCACGGGTTTGGTAGAGGAGGGTAATGCCGAAGCACCTCCCTCTTCTAACACACCCGTGTCCTTTACCTCTACGGCGGGAGCCATGGGAGGGACCGGAGTCAAAAGCTCGAAAATCATTTTTCTCATGCTTTCCATTTGAGCTTCCATGGAGGACCTCAACGAATTGATGTCATCCATGGAGACCATCTTAGCGGCCTCTTCCGCAGGCCCATCGTCCGAGCATACTCTTAGGCGGTTAAGCTCCGAAATAAGAGCCGAGGCTCGATACCAATTGAAAGGATCGTATGCCGCACCTAGAGGGGGGGTGAATAGGTGCTAACCAATTTTTAGTTCTTTTTCAATTTAGGCTTGACACCAAGGTAAATTCTCTAGATATGCAACTAAGTGAATTTACCTATATGACAAGGTTACAAACTAAGCAAGATATAGCTACGCAATATATAGGAGATAGAATAGGATAGAGGTAACCGAGAGTGGAGCACGCGATGACACGGAGATGATTCCCGTAGTTCCCTTCCTTTGCAAGAAGGTACGTCTATGTTTGGAGGAGTGTGGTTGCTACGAAAGCCAAACCAACACCCACGAAGGCTTCACTCAGATCTCCTGTGAGCAACGCCACGAAGGCCTAGCCCACTTCCACTAAGGGATTTCGTCGAGGCGGAAACCGGGCCTTTACAAAGTTCTTGGGGCACACATCCACAACCGAATTGGAGGCTCCCAAATCTGTAACAACACAACAATCAACAACAATACATCAACACAAAACAACTAGGGATCCAAAGAGGAACACTACCAAGGGGGCCCTCAAACAAATGAGGGGGAAATGTAAATCGCTTCGGTGAGGATATAGATCGGTGTCTTCTCCTTCGAATCTCCAAAGATCAAGAGCTTTGGTTGGGGGAGGAAGGAGATCTTGCAAATCTTGAGTTCTTGAGGTGGCCCTAATGGTGGTGAAACTTGGCAGATTTTTGTGCAATGATTGAGCAAAGAGCAAGGTAGAAGAAGGGGGGGTATAAATACCCCCCTCGAAATTCCAAATAATCCGGCCCAATCAAAAGTCCGGCCTCAGGGAAAATCCGGCCAAATATCCGGCCAAATGTCTGGCCCCTGTTCAGAGCCGCATCGCCTCAGGTTCTTAGTCTATTTTGGGGGGCCGGATATTTTGGAAATATCCGGCCCGGATTATCCGGCCTTGGGGCAAATCCGGGAAAATGTCCGGGCAAATATCCGGCCCTTGTCCAGGGAGTACTGAGCCACAAATCCTCAAGTCCTTAGCCGAAAAATGGGGGCCGGATATTCTGGAAATGTCCGGCCCGGAATATCCGGCCTGGTGATCCTTTTTCAGCTTCTTTTTGACACGTCTCACCACATCCATCACACACATATACATGTATCAATATAATCCCTGTACCACTTAATCAAACATTAGTGTATCACATACATTGACATCAAACACACAAAACATATTATGAGAGATGTTCTTTCACCAGGCTACCAAACAGACCCTTGGAGACTGGCTGCTATTCTTTAGCATGTTCAAGACGACAACCTTTTTTCGAAATACGGGACAATCGTAGACGCTTAGACACACGTGCATATACTCATCCCTATGAACGCACGCATACACACCCTAACTTTTTGATCATCTACGAGAGTCTAAGTTCAAGAAACTAATCTAGCGGGTCTTGAGATTGGCGAAGTCACCACATGAGTCTTGCTATCGATGGGAACATCGTATAATATTCTGCCTTTATGAGATACCAAAGTGTCAAACCTGGAGTTTGAACTCTGGAGGGCTGGGTGACATAGGCATCCCCAATGGGCCTGCCGAAGATGGTACCCGGGGTTTACTGAAGGCCCATGAAGTCGAAGAATATGAAGATCGGAAGCCCAATTAGTTGTTAAGGAAAGATAGAGTTGTATTAGGAATAAAAGAGATTTGTAACTTTACGGGTTGAACTCAAAGAGTCTCCCGGAATCTGTAAACTTGTGTAATACGAAAACCTCGGCTCCGCTTCCTATATAAGGGGGAGTCGAGGGACAAAGAGAGGATCGAATCATTGTCAACACAACCCTAGTTTTCATAAGCAGTCGAGTACTTTTCCGGCTGAAACCCTCGAGATCTACTTGCCCTCTACTTTCAACGAAACCCTAGTCTACAACTTATAGGCATTGACAAGTCGATACCTTGTCAATTGGCCTGGTCGCGCACCCGAGAAAGATAGCAAAATTCGAAAAAGATGACAATATAGCAATAAAAGGCGTTAAAATGGTGAGCCTACAACCAAGTTCAAGCACTTGGCTGTAGCCTCGGGGGCTACTCCCATCGGGAACGTTGTTCGCGTGCCCGATGAATTTAGAAACATCATGATGAGTATATTTCTAGTTATACAAATAACTCTTCATATACTCCCATCGGGAAGACAAGATAAAAATATACAAGTCATCCGTTGACTCGAATAAATGTGCTATTCCATCAGCCGAAAAAGGCACTCGACAATATATTCTCAGAGCGCCTTAGCCGCGAATAATCTCTGAATGCCGCAAAACTTTGCGAAGGTAAGTCCCCGGATCCGTCCTGTGCGGCGTGGCACCGTCTCTGACGGTGGTTTGCTACTTTTTTCCGTATCAACAGATACGAAAAAAATCCTAACGGACGCGTTAGGTACCCGATAAAACATGACTGGAACTCGGCATCTGGTAAGACCTTAAGCGGCACATGTCGATTTACGCCAGTATCCCGAGATCATGTCCAGGGACATGATCTTGAAGTAGGTTTTTGCGGATTGCCACAAGAGCGGTTAACTAGTACCCGATCCGTCAGATGAACTAGCCCCAATTACCGTTATCCCTGTACAATATATGACTGTTCTATTAAAGATATGTGTTAACTCGAAGAAGTTATATGATAATTTTAAAGTTGGAGATTTTCCCTGATTCTCCGATTCAAGCAAAATCTCGGGGGCTACTGACATAGGCATCCCCAATGGGCCTGCCGAAGATGGTAACCGGGGTTTACTGAAGGCCCATGAAGTCGAAGAATATGAAGATCGGAAGCCCAATTAGTTGTTAAGGAAAGATAGAGTTGTATTAGGAATAAAAGAGATTTGTAACTTTACGGGTTGAACTCAAAGAGTCTCCCGGAATCTGTAAACTTGTGTAATACGAAACCCTCGGAGCCGCCTCCTATATAAGGGGGAGTCGAGGGACAAAGAGAGGATCGAATCATTGTCAACACAACCCTAGTTTTCATAAGCAGTCGAGTACTTTTCCGGCTGAAACCCTCGAGATCTACTTGCCCTCTACTTTAAACGAAACCCTAGTCTACAACTTGTAGGCATTGACAAGTCGATACCTTGTCACTGGGGGTGCCACTACCCATCTAACCATGCAACCACATGTTGGTTCTTAGCAGCCCTCTTGCGCCTACTCCCTTTGTTGTTGGAACGGTCTGGGACGTGATGTGCGTCTGTAGGGGCGGTGACCAGCGAGTGGGCGAGAGAGCTGGGGCAGCATGAGACACGCCTTTGCCTCGGGCGCACACGATAGATATGGTTTTAGGTCAAGAAGAAGAGATCGACATGAAGACGGATAACATCAAAGCCATGAGGGCCAGATGGGCCTAGGTGGCACGACATGGGTATCTATCCACGCCCCTACCTTACTGGCCCTGTGACCTAGGTGAGGTCAAGCTGCCCTAGGTCTTTCTTTTATAAAAGCTTGCCGTAGAAAAAGTACCATATCCTTTTGAGTTTGGGAACGTTCCTGGAAGTCAAGATTTTAAAAAGCAGGTTTTTTCGTCCCTACATGGTTATAATAAAAATAAGAGGGAAATTCTCCAAAATTATTCTAAATCATGGTTATAGCCACTTATATGAATCAAGATACGGCACAATATATAAAATACAAAGAACATGTATGCAATATACATGCATCAACATACCTAAGCTTAACATATGCCTATCCTCGAGCATAAAAGTGATAAAGTCTAATGGTTCATTGATAAGTAAATGACAACAAGCAATCATCATATGATGAAAAGTAAACCTAAGCCTCCAATATGCATAAGAGCAAACGAATCTTACATAATAGTAAATGAGCAAGAACCATGGACAGTTAAACAAACTTGTATTAAGCAAGCTTATGCATTTAGAATTTGCTCATAACATTTGATCTTAGAATGGATCTTTAAAGAAACGTTGTTTCTTTTTTACTCAGAAAGATGTAGAAACAACCGATTTTGAGCTTTGTCCCCCTTAGAGTCCCTAGGATGTTCTAGAAAACATGTGATGTAGATATTTTTGTTCATGGCAATAGAACATGTTTTTTTTTCTTCTAAAAACCACCTCGTTGTTAGGAAAAAGTCTATTTTAGACCCTGAATTCGTAGTGGTTGGCAAAACGAACCCTAAACTTTGAATCCCTATCGTTTGTACCTTGAACTTGCGAATCCCGGTCCAAATCAAACCCTAAACCTATTTGGCGGGTTGAGAAAGCGACGATCACAACTAGGAATACAGACTACTCTCACAAACACGTTGACCCTACCTGTCGAGCCCTTCTTCTCCAATATTTCTCCTCCATCCCCTCATCTCTGTCTCACACGGCACAGACTAGGGAATGCAAAAATGGCTCGCCTCGCGGAGAGAGAGAGAGAGAGAGAGAGAGAGAGAGAGGAGCTGAGGCGCACAGTGAGCTGGGGTGTTCTTCGTTGCGGCCGTATTGAGCAAAGGAGGGCCAAGTAGGTACGCATGCCCTCTTCTTCTGGAGCAACGATGGCTGATGCTCTAGGCAGGCACGACGACGAGGCTAGCTTGAAGCGCGCCACATGTGCAGAGGACGGGAACACATCCACACTGGGTGTTGTCGGAGTGCCTGGAACGTGGAGATGCTAGGTGGGTGGCTCTAGGAAGGGAATGCAGGGTGCTAGGTGGTTGGCTCCAACGACTCCATCCTCCCATGACTTGCTGGAATTGGCTCGGTGCTCTCACTCGGCTTGGTCCCGCGCCGTTGGCTTTACCTGCCTCCGCGCGTCGTCTGCAAGGGAGGAGTAGAGAGGGACGCAGAGCGCAAGCAAACCGGAGGAACAACACGACGGTAGACCTGTCCACGATTTTTTTATTACACGTGGGCCAATGTAGTCACCAAGAGTAGCGATTTACAAAATGTATTCTTATGCTCCAAATGATAGCTCCAGGGTTCAATTTTGTCCGGGGTTTGCAAGTTCATAATACAAACAACATGGATTTGAAGTTGAGGGTTCATTTAATCGAAGTACGAGTTCAAGGTTTAAAATAGTAGTATAGTAGAAGTTTTGCTCGTGGCTAAACCAAACAATCCCTACGTTTATCCAAGCAACATTCTGTATTCACCTGTTCCGAATCTACTGCTAATGTCGTGCATAGGGATGGATATTCAGGGGACATTCAGTCAGTCCGGCACATGAACCCGGAGTCAGTGCCTGGATTTCCACTCTCGAAAGCGAGGAGTGAATGATGCACGCAAAAGCAAAGGTTGGTGAGTTCGTGCCACGCCACCCGTCTCCTTCCCCACCAACCACCTCCCTCCCGATTGGCCGCCATGCCATGCCAGCCATGGTGCACGCGGTCCACGCCGCGGCTACTTGCGCTGCCGCCGTGGCCGTGCGCCACCAGCCCGACCCAGCGAAGCCACCTTCTTCTCGTTGGGTCACCGCAGTGGCGGCCCACCACCACCAAACTCACCAACCCAAAAGCCGTGCTCCTACCGACCGCTCCCCGCCGCCGACACCCCGGCCCCGTCCCCTCCCTTCCAACCGCAAGACTCTTCCTCCACTCTCTCCCCAGTCCCTCCTTCCTTCCGCCCACCATCGACCAGCTATATAATCCGCGCCTTGAGTCTCTTCCCGGCAACGTCAATCAGTCGACTCAGCAAGACAGCCCAATCACCCCGCCCAGATCTCGCGCGTTTCCTTCCGCCAGCTAAACACCGGCAATGGCGACCACGGCGGCTGATGCCACGGCCACGGTGCCCAAGGAGCAGACCACCACCAACGGCGCCGCCAGCGGTGCCGAGCAGGTCACCCGCCACTCCGAGGTCGGCCACAAGAGCCTGCTCCAGAGCGACGCGCTCTACCAGGTACTGCTGAATTCTTGCATCTCAAAACCAGAAATTGCACCTTCTCCCCCTCTCGCCCTCTCTCTCCTCTAGCCAGCTCGCTGGATCTCTGATGTTTTCATCTGATTCCTGCCTGCAGTACATCCTGGAGACCACCGTGTACCCGCGCGAGCACGAGTGCATGAAGCAGCTCCGCGAGGACACCGCCAACCACCCATGGTACGCACGCGCACCCCTCTTCTTGATCCCTGCGTGTTCATCGTGCCAGCTCGCCTGGATCTGCCGTGATCTGATCTCTGCGAAAGCTCACATTTTTTGGGGGATCTTTGCAGGAACCTGATGACCACGTCGGCGGACGAGGGCCAGTTCCTCAACCTGCTCATCAAGCTCATCGGCGCCAAGAAGACCATGGAGATCGGCGTCTACACCGGCTACTCCCTCCTCGCCACCGCGCTCGCCATCCCAGAGGACGGCACGGTCAGTTCTTTCTCCATTCCACATCTCGCCAGATCTACCAATTTACCAAAGCAAGCTCGGATTATCAATCAACAGTGAAAAAGGAAACTGAAATCCAAAATCCGAAACCGAAAATGCAGATCTTGGCCATGGACATCAACCGCGAGAACTACGAGACCATCGGCAAGCCGTGCATCGAGAAGGCCGGCGTCGCCCACAAGATCGACTTCCGCGAGGGCCCCGCGCTCCCGGTCCTGGACGCGCTGCTCGACGACGAGGCCAACCACGGCTCCTTCGACTTCGTCTTCGTCGACGCCGACAAGGACAACTACCTCAACTACCACCAGCGCCTCATGAAGCTCGTCAGGGTCGGCGGACTCATCGGCTACGACAACACGCTCTGGAACGGATCCGTCGTGCTCCCCGACGACGCGCCCATGCGCAAGTACATCCGCTACTACCGCGACTTCGTCCTCGTGCTCAACAAGGAGCTCGCAGCAGACGACCGCGTCGAGATCTGCCAGCTCCCCGTCGGCGACGGCATCACCCTCTGCCGCCGCGCAAAGTGATTGTCCCATTGATGACTCTCGCGCGCCGCCCCCTCTGCTCCGCTCCATGGATGCGGACAAGAATTAATTAATTATTACCCATTTTGCCGTTCTTGCTTTCTTCTGTATCTTCTCGGAAACAAATTGTCCTTTTATGTACGTATACAAATTTATATCCAGACAAATAATATATCTTCCTATAAAACGATGACCCGATATTTTATTGTTAGATTCCTTCAGTGCGACAATGGCGGCCGCAGCCCATATGATCCTCCTGTGCAAATCGGAATGTTCCTCCAACCTGTTTAACCGATCCTTGCAATGACTGCCACAATGAATTTTGACTGAATTTTGCCCCTTCCGTTGAAGATTTCCATCTTCTGACAGAGATGCGCAGCTCTTCTTGAATAGTTCGTGGACAGCGACAACTGTGTGTTTGTGTGCCATTTGTTTTCTACAAGTAGATGACTGCTGGCATGTATGCGCTTCGTTCTAGAAGTAGATCGCCGACGACAAACGCTGCCTCAAATCATTAACTCTCAGCCTCAACTCTGCAAGTAGAATGGGTTGGAACTTTCAGCGAATTCGCTTTGGCTCGGTTGTCATGAAGCTCTTTATTTTTCGAAATTTAAAAACATGGTTTGCAAGCTTCAAAATTTTCTGTTCCTTTCTAGATATATATAATGATGTACTCCACCAATATACAAAATGTCAACCCGGTGTACCCTATATTCTAGGCTTAACAAAATTGCAATTCTCACAGATGTTGGAGGTTTCAAATTTCGCACTGATCACCACTTCAGACATTGGACTTTGTTATTTTTGTGCACCCCAAAATACTGGGTATTTTGAGGTGAGATTTTTTTTTTTATGTTGGTAGATTACATTACTTCCTACCTCTAAATTTTTTGTTCAGAATTTTTTAAAACTTTAAAACGCTAAAAAGGAGCTCTATGTAGCCCATGCTCCACAAATCCGCGGTGGAAGTTTCTTCCTCTGAACTCTGAAGGAGTAAAAGATTTCTCCAGTTGTTGAGCTGTCCATGTGAAGAGTTTAAGATTTGGCAGCAGCTCTTACATCACATGGCCACCTCGATTATTGCTTTAGTGAAGCTAATCAGATGTAACAACGAATATATGTGAAGTCTTCTGTACATGGACCGGACCTGAGTACAGAACAAATGTGATGTTTCCCCATGTTAGTACAACCTTTGACTATTCTACTCTTTGCTTCTTTCTAGCTACTTTTCCATATAAATATCAAGATAAGTTTAGGATAACGCAACTTAGTAAGAGCAAACTTTGTCTTACTAAAGTGGAGCTTTATTTAGAGTGAGTACCAAACATGAGTGTGGAACTCGTAAGAAGTTGAATCCATAACATGATGCCATCGCGAGCCTTTGAGTTTTCAACTACAGAATGTTTTAATTCTCACACACTCAATACAAAATATGTTGGCAGCTTATGTGTTCTGGTCTTGTAACAAAATAGTCCAAAATAATGTTTGTTGAAACATACCCATGGGATCTAGATTTGAAGCTTTTGTCCTGCTAGATCTGGCCGAGACCGAGTTTCGGTCTTCTTGTCGGAGATCTCCGTTGATTGAAACATGGCGCACTAGATATCTAGATCGGAATCAATCCGTTCATGCGTGCCCTTATCTTCAGCCAAAGGCTTCATGAGGGCATGACGCGAAGCTTCACTTTCTTGACGATGCCTTGGGACATGTCTAAGTAAGATTTACATGGTATTGATAGCAGTGAAAAAAAGTCATGGCGGCTGCAATTGGAGGTCTTGAATGCATGGTGGGATATGCATTGGATGTCATTAAGACTATGCACATGCTCATACTATGTGTCGGGTGTTTGGTGACTTGCAGCAATGGCCTTGGCAAGCAGGGGTGGCAACAGAAGACGACTACATTTGTGGCGGTGTACCTCGAGTATCGAGTCGTGATTTCTAGGGTGAAACCCAATGTCAGGGCTTAATTGATTCTATCTGGCAATGGTCTTGATGAAGTCATCTTTTTGTGAACTCGGACTTTCTCTAGGGTAAAACCTAAGATCTTCGATCGGACAACAAGACCGATGTGGATCATTTTCTTTCTGGAGGCATTGATTTTAGAGAATCTGTTTTGTAGTCGGGGTGTTGTCTTCGGTGGTGGTTAGAGTGTTGTTGCGAGTGTTTCTTCACCGCGACGGGATCTTTTTCTCTCTTCTTTTATTTTATTTTTGGTTGTGTGCATTGATCTTTGATGTCTTCGAACATCTTGTTAGTGTTGCATAATTGGTATATTCGCGATGTTAATATACTTATATATACATATAATATAGACAAGGTAAAACTTGGATATGGATTGGGCAAAGCGTTTGAGCCACAAAGACTGTCTTATATGCGAAAACATCTACTAGTGTGTTATGGTGTGACCTGCTATTTTTTCATGTGTGCATTCAGCCTGCTTACTCATGTGTAAGCATGCTTGCTTCTTGCACAAAATCGATGAATAGGCAGACTAACCATGCACACGACAAGGCAAAATGTGATGATGATCAGCAGTCGAGCATGGAGATTCCACGCAAATTGTCCTCTTTATGTTACTTGTTCTTTAACGCCATTACCAAACAAGAGTGTTGAAACCATAATGCAATGGTGAAATCAAGAATTGAATCCAAACCCATATCTATATGAGATGTTTTTTTTACCTCTGTTACCTTTTGTTTAATACTAGGTTTTTATTCTTTACCTGTTATTTTTCGTAGAAAGCTACAAAATAAATTGACCACTCTATGATTCATCAATTTATTTTTTGGCCCGTGATGGCCGTCTGCTGGCTGATCTAGGGGAGAATCAGTTGGGTCCCCGGACGTCTTATCCACTTAAGTGGGGAACGTTGTTGTCGACAAAACCCCTAAGTGCAACAATTATATGTGTGTATACACCACCTGTTGCAACATTGTTTTGCCATAGTCCTAAAAGTTATGCAAATACTTACAACATTTTGAGTACATCCTTGTAGTAAAAAAAAGTTATGCAACAAATCTCTTCTTGCTTGAAAAGTGTGTCATCGTTTGCACCAAGGAAAACTAACACATCCAACTTATATGTGTCTAATGGAGACAACATCACATACACATATTGCATCATTGGAGAAATCCCTTTGAAGCCTACAACCATAATGGATTGCTACATGCCAACAATATGAATGCAACATATTACATGTGTGCTTCCTGCATGTCAAACCACCCACCGTATGCAATATGAAAAAAAAACTGTTTTTACTAACCTCTCACATCAACAATGGAGGCCTGAAACCTCCTCATTCAACCTCGTCGTCCATGAATCCAGCATGTCGGAGGTCATCGTAGCTAAACCAGATGCCTCTCAAATGAAGCTTTCCCTATCTTTGCCTTCTCTGGGGTAAGCTTCTCGTGGGAGCTCTATCCATGCTCTGTCAAGCTCTGCCATGGCATCCACAAAGAGCTCGCTTTTGTTGAGCCCAATGTGATGCAAGAAAGGGAGCCTGACAACAGGGTTGAAGACCCCCGGTGGGGAGCAGTAGCCGACTTAAGCCACATGAGGATCAATAACAAAAACACGACCACCATCAAGCGAAGAAACACATGCCATGGTAGGGGCAAAACTTGCAGAGGAAGTACACAAGGAGCAGTGACGCGGGGAGGAACACCATCAAGCACAAAACAACAGTGGCGTGTATTGCCGCATGGGAGCGAAGCCTAGCGGACACCCTCTGCATGTTCTAGTGGTGTTGGACCCGCAATGGAGCTTTCTTGCCCTTAGTGACCACACGTACCAGAAAGATGTTACTTTTGTTGTCCTTTTGATTATGTTTATTGTTTAAACGCTGCGAGCCTCGATTCTGGTGCACCAACTTTTACAAAACTTAGGAAAAAGCACATTTGTACGGGTTTATATAATTCAGAAAAAATCATGCTCAATAACTAACTGCTAAGTTTTATGAAATGAGGATGCTATATTTTAAGTTTCAAAATTATGACTGATTTGACAGCCTCGGAAAAGAATTAAGAGTCAAATTTACTTTACTCTATTACATATTCCAAGTTTTAAATTTTGTAAATTTTTAGAAGTTGGTCCGGTGTACCTCGCCCGAATCGCCAAGTGGTGCACTAGATGAGATTTTGAAAACAAGCATGGCGAGGTTCCAAAGATCCGTATTTTACCCTGCTCTCCCGTGTTGATTGCCGAAAACGTGGCAAACTTAGATCAAATGAATGCTCCTTCAGAGTCAACTCACTTGGTATGTTGGTGCTCCATCCATGGCGTGAAAGCGAATCAATCCACTAATGCCAGACACGAGGACAGTTAGACCAAAGCACCTAAAGCTGGGTTCGTGTCCCTATCTCACAGGTTGGTTAATGGTTGGTGACAGTAGGAGTACGTTTCCACCAGGAAGGCTATCTAGACGGAAACTAGGTTTTTAGATAAAAGGCACTCAAGTGCCCAACTATGAATTGACAAAGCCACCAACGACGAGAAAGATACATAGTGCTGAACCCAGCTTACAAAACGACACCACACACCCACACGAACTACCGAAGAAGCTACAGCCGGAAGCGTGAACAACGAACTTAGCCAAAGCGCCTACGAGACTCAGAGAAGAGCAGGAGTCTACAATGTCGGGCCGGAGCTCACCCGAGAGCGAGCCATTTTCACGCGCGCTGATGCGCGTAGATGTACACGTCCGTTGGGAACCCCAAGTGGAAGGTATGATGCGCACAGTAGCAAGTTTTCCTCAGTATGAAACCAAAGTTTAATCGAACCAGTAGGAGCCAAGAAGCACGTTGAAGGTTGATGGTGGCGAAATGTGATGCGGCGCAACACCAGTGATTCCGGCGCCAACGTGGAACCTGCACAACACAACCAAAATACTTTGCCCCAACGAAACAGTGAGGTTGTCAATCTCACCGGCTTGCTGTAACAAAGGATTAACCGTATTGTGTGGAAGATGATTGTTTGCGAAGAAAACAATAAAACAAGTATTGCAAGTAGATTGTATGCGATGTAAAGAATAGGACCGGGTCCACAGCTCACTAGAGGTGTCTCTCCCATAAGATAAAAGCATGTTGGGTGAACAAATTACGATCGGGCAATTGACAAATAGAGAAGGGCATAACAATGCATATACATGATATGATAAATATAGTGAGATTTAATCGAAGCATTACGACAAAGTACATAGACCGCCATCCAGACATGCATCTATGCCTAAAAAGTCCACCTTCAGAGTTATCATCCGAACCCCCTCCAGTATTAAGTTGCAAGCAACAGACAATTGCATTAAGTATGGTGCGTAATGTAATCAACAACTACATCCTTACACATAGCATCAATGTTTTATCCCTAGTGGCAACAAGACATCCACAACCTTAGAACTTTCTGTCACCGTCCCGCATATCAATGGAGGCATGAACCCACTATCGAGCATAAATACTCCCTCTTGGAGTTAAGAGCAAAAACTTGGCCGAGCCTCTACTAATAACGGAGAGCATGCAAGATCATAAACAACACATAAATAATAGATTGATAATCACCATAACATAGTATTCTCTATCCATCGGATCCCGACAAACACAACATATAGTATTACGGATAGATGATCTTGATCATGTTAGGCAGCTCACAAGATCCAACAATGAAGCACAATTAGGAGAAGACGACCATCTAGCTACCGGCTATGGACCCATAGTCCAGGGGTGAACTACTCACTCATCACTCCGGAGGCGATCATGGCGATGAAGAGTCCTCCAGAGATGATTCCCCCTCCGGCGAGGTGCCGGAGGCGATCTCCCGAATCCCCCGAGATGGGATCCGCGGCGGCGGCGTCTCCGGAAGGTTTTCCGTATCGTGGCTCTCGGTACGTAGGGTTTCGCGACGAAGACTTTAAGTAGGCGGAAGGGCAACGTGGGGGCCACACGAGGGCCCCACACACCAGGCCGGCGCGGCCGGGGCCCGGGCGGCGCCGTCCCGTTGTGGCGGCGCCTCGTGGCCCCACTTCCTTTCCCCTTCGGTCTTCCGGAAGCTTCGTGCAAAAATAGGACCCCGGGCGTTCATTTCGTCCAATTCCGAGAATATTTCCTTACTAGGATTTCTGAAACCAAAAACAACAGAAACAAAGAATCGGCTCTTCGGCATCTTGTTAATAGGTTAGTTCCAGAAAATGTGTAAATACGACATATAATGTGTATAAAATATGTAGATATCATCAATAATGTAGCATGGAACATAAGAAATTATCGATACGTCGGAGACGTACGCATCCCCAAGCTTAGTTCTGCTCGTCCCGAGCAGGTAAACGATAACAATGATAATTTCTGGAGTGACATGCCATCATAACCTTGATCATACTATTGTAAACATATGTAATAAATGCAGAGATCAAAACAATGGTAATGACATGAGTAAACAAATGAATCATAAAGCAAAGACTTTTCATGAATAGTACTTCAAGACAAGCATCAATAAGTCTTGCATAAGAGTTAACTCATAAAGCAATAAATCAAAGTAAAGGTATTGAAGCAACACAAAGGAAGATTAAGTTTCAGCGGTTGCTTTCAACTTATAACATGTATATCTCATGGATAGTGTCAATGTAAAGTAATATAACAAGTGCAATATGCAAGTATGTAGGAATCAATGCACAGCTCACACAAGTGTTTGCTTCTTGAGGTGGAGAGAGATAGGTAAACTGACTCAACAATAAAAGTAAAAGAAAGGTCCTTCAAAGAGGAAAGCATCGATTGCTATATTTGTGCTAGAGCTTTTATTTTGAAAACATGAAAGAATTTTGTCAACGGTAGTAATAAAGCATATGAGTTATGTAAATTATATCCTACAAGTTGCAAGCCTCATGCATAGTATACTAATAGTGCCCGCACCTTGTCCTAATCAGCTTGGACTACCGGATCATCGCAATACACATGTTTCAACCAAGTGTCACAAAGGGGTACCTCCATGCCGCATGTACAAAGGTCTTAGGAGAAAGCTCGCATTTTGGATTTCTCGCTTTTGATTATTCTCAACTTAGACATCCATACCGGGACAACATGGACAACAGATAATAGACTCCTCTTTAATGCATAAGCATGTGGCAACAATTATTATTCTCATATGAGATTGAGGATATATGTCCAAAACCGAAACTTCCACCATGATTCATGGCTTTAGTTAGCGGCCCAATGTTCTTCTCTAACAATATGCATGCTCCAACCATTAAGGTGGTAGATCTCTCTTACTTCGTGCAAGACGGACATGCATAGCAACTCACATGATATTCAACAAAGAAAAGTTGATGGCGTCCCTAAGCATGGTTATCGCACAACAAGCAACTTAATAAGAGATAAAGTGCATAAGTACATATTCAATACCACAATAGTTTTTAAGGCTATTTTGTCCTATGAGCTATATATTGCAAAGGTGAATGATGGAATTTTAAAGGTAGCACTCAAGCAATTTACTTTGGAATGGCGGAGAAATACCATGTAGTAGGTAGGTATGGTGGACACAAATGGCATAGTGGTTGGCTCAAGGATTTTGGATGCATGAGAAGTATTCCCTCTCGATACAAGGTTTAGGCTAGCAAGGTTATTTGAAGCAAACTCAAGGATGAACCGGTGCAGCAAAACTCACGTAAAAGACATATTGTAAACATTATAAGACTCTACACCGTCTTCCTTGTTGTTCAAAACTCAATACTAGAAATTATCTAGACCTTAGAGAGACCAAATATGCAAACCAAATTTTAGCAAGCTCTATGTATTTCTTCATTAATGGGTGCAAAGTATATGATGCAAGAGCTTAAACATGAGCACAACAATTGCCAAGTATCACATTATCCAAGACATTTTAGAATTACTACATGTAGCATTTCCCGATTCCAACCATATAACAATTTAACGAAGAAGTTTCAACCTTCGCCTTGAACATTATGAGTAAAGCCTAAGGACATATTTGTCCATATGCAACAGCGGAGCGTGTCTCTCTCCCATACAGTTAATGCTAGGATCCATTTTATTCAAACAAAAACAAAAACAAAACAAACCGACGCCCCAAGTAAAGAACATAAGATGTGACTGAATAAAAATATAGTTTCAGGGGAGGAACCTGATGATGTTGTCGATGAAGAAGGGGATGCCTTGAGCATCCCCAACCTTAGACGCTTGAGTCTTCTTAAAATATGTAGGGATGAACCACGGGGGCATCCCCAAGCTTAGAGCTTTCACTCCTCTTGATCATAGTATATCATACTCCTCTCTTGACCCTTGAAAACTTCCTTCACACCAAACTTCAAGCAAACTCATTAGAGGGTTAGTGCACAATTAAAAATTCACATATTCAGAGGTGACACAATCATTCTTAACACTTCTGGACATTGCACAAAGCTACTGGACATTAATGGATCAAAGAAATTCATCCAACATAGCAAATACGGCAACGCGAAATAAAAGGCAGAATCTGTCAAAAACAGAACAGTCCGTAAAGACGAACCTGAAAGGGGCACTAGACTTGCTCAAATGGAAAAACTCAAAACTAATGAAAGTTGCGTACATATCTGAGGATCACGCTCGTAATTTTGCAGATTTTTTCGAATTTTCTACAGAGACTTATGCCAGAATTCGTGACAGACAGCAATGCTGTTTCTGCACAGCGATCACGAATATAACATCAACTTTAGCATAGAAACTTTACTTGGCACAAAAAAACATGATAAGGAGAGGTTGCTACAGTAGTAAACAACTTCCAAGACTCAAATATAAAAAAAAGTACTGTAGTAAAAACATGGGTTGTCTCCCATAAGCGCTTTTCTTTAACGCCTTTCAGCTAGGCGCAGAAAGTGCAAATCAAGTAACATCAAGAGTAGAAGCATCAACATCATAACTTGTTCTAATAATAGAATCAAAAGGCAACTTCATTCTCTTTCTAGGGAAGTGTTCCATACCTTTCTTGAGAGGAAATTGATATTTAATATTACCTTCCCTCATATCAATAACAACACCGACGGTTCGAAGAAAAGGTCTTCCTAACACAATAGGACAAGATGCATTGCATTCAATATCCAAGACAACAAAATCAACGGGGACAAGGTTATTGTTAACCGTAATGCTCACATTATCAATCCTCCCCAAAGGTTTCTTTTTAACATTTTCGGCAAGATTAACATCCAAATAACAATTCTTCAATGGTGGCAAGTCAAGCATATCATAAATCTTTTTAGGCATAACGTAAATACTTGCACCAAGATCACATAAAGAATTACATTCAAAGTCATTGAATTTCATTTTAATGATGGGCTCCCAACCATCTTCTAGCTTTCTAGGAATAGAAGTTTCAAGTTTTAGTTTCTCTTCTCTAGCTTTTATGAGAGCATTCGTAATATGTTTTGTAAAGGCCAAATTTACAGCACTAGCATTAGGACTTTTAGCAAGTTTTTGTAAGAACTTTATAACTTCAGAGATGTGGCAATCATCAAAATCTAAATCATTATGAGCTACAACAATGAGATTATTGTCCCCAAGGTTGGAAAAAATTTCAGCAGTTTTACCACAAGCAGCTTCAGATAGCTTTAGCAATTTCGAGCGGCTTTGTACGCTTTGCACTAGGAGTAGAAACATTGCCAACACCAATTATTTTACCATTGATAGTAGGAGGTGCAGCAACATGTGAATCATTATCATTACTAATGGTGGTAATAGTCCAAACTTTAGCTACATTATTCTCTTTGGCTAGTTTTTCATTTTCTTCTCTATCCCACCTAGCACGCAATTCAGCCATTAATCTTATATTCTCATTAATTCTAACTTGGATGGCATTTGCTGTAGTAGTAATCTTATTATCAGTATCCTCAGGTTTAGCAGCCATTTTATTAATTAAAGAGGATTGTGATGCGGACATGTATGAGATTCGGGTTTCGGCATTTGAAATTTTAGTTTGCGGACTGTAAATCTCCCTATTCAAGTTTTCAAGTTGATTTCCTATATTTTTCAACAAGGTAGATTGTTCATTCATAGTTTTAGTAAACAATTGATTTTGCTCATATTGTGATTGCATAAAGTTTTTAGTGGATCTTTCAATTTCTAGCATCTTTTCCTCATATCTACCATAAGAATTACCATAATCATTACCACTAGCAGGATATGGCCTATAGTTATTACCAGAGTTGTTCCTATAAGCATTGTTGTTGAAATTATTATTTTTAATGAAATTCACATCAACATTTTCTTCTTGAGCAACCAATGAAGCTAAAAGAACATTATTTGGATCAACATTAGATCTACCATTCACAAGCATAGACATAATTACATCAATTTTATCACTCAAGGAAGAGGTTTCTTCAACAGAATTTACCTTCTTACCTTGTGGAGCTCTTTCCGTGTGCCATTCAGAGTAATTTATCATCATATCATCAAGAAGCTTTGTAGCCGCCCCCAAAGTGATGGACATAAAGGTACCTCCAGCAGTTGAATCCAATAAATTCCGCGAAGAAAAATTTAGTCCTGCATAGAAGGTTTGGATGATCATCCAAGTAGTCAGTCCATGGGTTGGGCAATTCTTTACCAAAGATTTCATTCTCTCCCATGCTTGAGCAACATGTTCAGTATCTAATTGCTTAAAATTCATTATGCTACTTCTCAAAGATATAATTTTAGCGGGAGGATAATATCTACCAATAAAAGCATCCTTACATTTAGTCCATGAATCAATACTATTCTTAGGCAAAGATAGCAGCCAATCTTTAGCTCTTCCTCTTAATGAGAAAGGAAACAATTTCAATTTAATAATATCACCATCTACATCCTTATACTTTTGCATTTCACAAAGTTCAACAAAATTATTAAGATGGGCAGCAGCATCATCGGAACTAACACCAGAAAATTGATCTCTCATAACCAGGTTCAGTAAAGCAGGTTTAATTTCAAAGAATTCTGCTGTAGTAGCAGGTGGAGCAATAGGTGTGCATAGGAAATCATTATTATTTGTGTTTGTGAAGTCACACAACTTAGTATTTTCAGGGGTATTTATTTTAGCAACGGAAAATAAAACAAACTAGATAAAGTAAATGCAAGTAACTAATTTTTTTGTGTTTTTGATAAAGAGAGCAAGACAGTAAATAAAGTAAAACTAGCAACTAATTTTTTGTGTGTGTTTTGTTTAGGTGCAGCAAACAAAGTAGTAAATAAAATAAAGCAAGACAAAAACAAAGTAAAGAGATTGGGAAGTGGAGACTCCCCTTGCAGCGTGTCTTGATCTCCCCGGCAACGGCGCCAGAAATTTAGCTTGATACGCGTAGATGTACACGTCCGTTGGGAACCCCAAGTTGAAGGTATGATGCGCACAGTAGCAAGTTTCCCTCAGTATGAAACCAAAGTTTAATCGAACCAGTAGGAGCCAAGAAGCACGTTGAAGGTTGATGGTGGCAAAATGTGATGCGGCGCAACACCAGGGATTCCGGCGCCAACGTGGAACCTGCACAACACAACCAAAGTATTTTGCCCCAACGAAACAGTGAGGTTGTCAATCTCACCGGCTTGCTGTAACAAAGGATTAACCGTATTGTGTGGAAGATGATTGTTTGCGAAGAAAACAAGTAAAACAAGTATTGCAGTAGATTGTATGCGATGTAAAGAATAGGACCGGGGTCCACAGTTCACTAGAGGTGTCTCTCCCATAAGATAAAAGCATGTTGGGTGAACAAATTACAGTCGGGCAATTGACAAATAGAGAAGGGCATAACAATGCATATACATGATATGATAAATATAGTGAGATTTAATCAGGGCATTACGACAAAGTACATAGACCGCCATTCAGCATGCATCTATGCCTAAAAAGTCCACCTTCAGGTTATCATCCGAACCCCTTCCAGTATTAAGTTGCAAGCAATAGACAATTGCATTAAGTATGGTGCGTAATGTAATCAACAACTACATCCTTAGACATAGCATCAATGTTTTATCCCTAGTGGCAACAACACATCCACAACCTTAGAACTTTCTGTCACTGTCCCAGATATCAATGGAGGCATGAACCCACTATCGAGCATAAATACTCCCTCTTGGAGTTAAGAGCAAAAACTTGGCCAGAGCCTCTACTAATAACGGAGAGCATGCAAGATCATAAACAACACATAAATAATAGATTGATAATCACCATAACATAGTATTCTCTATCCATCGGATCCCGACAAACACAACATATAGTATTACGGATAGATGATCTTGATCATGTTAGGCAGCTCACAAGATCCAACAATGAAGCACAATTAGGAGAAGACGACCATCTAGCTACTGCTATGGACCCATAGTCCAGGGGTGAACTACTCACTCATCACTCCGGAGGCGATCATGGCGATGAAGAGTCCTCCGGGAGATGATTCCCCTCTCCGGCAGGGTGCCGGAGGCGATCTCTTGAATCCCCCGAGATGGGATTCGCGGCGGCGGCGTCTCTGGAAGGTTTTCCGTATCGTGGCTCTCGGTACAGAGGGTTTCGCGACGAAGACTTTAAGTAGGCGGAAGGGCAACGTGGGGGGCCACACGAGGGCCCCACACACCAGGCCGGCGCGGCCAGGGCCTGGGCCGCGCCGCCCTGTTGTGGCGGCGCCTCGTGGCCCCACTTCCTTTCCCCTTCGGTCTTCTGGAAGCTTCGTGCAAAAAAGGACCCTGGGCGTTCATTTCGTCCAATTCCGAGAATATTTCCTTACTAGGATTTCTGAAACCAAAAACAACAGAAAGCATGAATCGGCTCTTCGGCATCTTGTTAATAGGTTAGTTCCAGAAAATGCGTAAATACGACATATAATGTGTATAAAACATGTAGATATCATCAATAATGTAGCATGTAACATAAGAAATTATCGATACGTCGGAGACGTATCACGCGCCTCAACAACACTTCTCCGACGCAGAAACGCCACCGGAAGCCGACCACCACCGGGTGCCAACCCTCGTTGCTCACAAACCGAACAATAACGCCAAGGAAGCTCGACAAGGGAAGGGCACGAAGCAAGCTTTGCCGAGGATCGCCAGACGAAGAGCCAACACCAAGAGGCACCGCACCTCCGCCGCACAACCAACGGAGAGCCACACGCCATGAACTCCAAGGCGGCATCTTCAAGAAGAGCACGCCGCCAAAGCGTCGCTACCGCCCGATCCAAAGATCTTGGGTTTTCACCGGAGGTCGTGGCTGAAACGAGCGCCGCCACACCGACGCCTTCAACAAGGGAACGACGTCCACGGACGTCGCCGTCGTGGCCCAAACGGGCAAGGGTTTCCCCCGGCAATAGCACTCTGCCCATCCACACAGGGGAGCGGTCGCCGCCGTAGCAACATCCGCCCCGCTGACACAGCATGTGGCTCGCCGGAACCACGCCGTCCACACGGCCGAGGCTCCCGACCAGCACCCGAGTCTCTGGCTCGCCCGTCAACCAGCAGAACTCCCACTGTCCGGGGCCGCCGCCCCGGCGTCCCACCTCTGCAAACTGACAACCTAGGGGAGAGCAAAGGGCAACGTCGAGTGGCCACCGACCGCCAACCAAGGCGCAGGCCGGCCGCCGCAACCAGCACCACCGAAGCAAGACGCGAGGAGATCCGAGCCGAACCTGCGAAACCGGCCACCTTCAGCCCCCATGGCTGTCGGCGCCAGCAGATCTGGGACGAAGACGGCTCGAAGGGGATCAGGCCCCTGCCTTGGTCCGCACCCGCGGAGGCCCAAGGAGCCGCCACCACCGCACCAGGCGGCCTCCACGTCGAGCCCGAGCAGGCGCTCCGCCGCTGCCTGCCATACATCCCGCCGCGCCGGTCGTCATCCGCGCCGCCGTCGCCTCCACCAGACCACCAGGGCAGAGGCCGCGCCGCCCGCCGTCGAGGTCGCTCCGGGGAGGAACCACCGCCGCGAGCACGCCAAGGGGTGCGCCGTCTCCACGCCGACGCCGGAACTCCGCGCCGCCACGCCCGACGCCCAGCGCGGCGCCGTCACCGGCAGCGGACGGCCCGCGCCGTCACCACCGCGCGAGGGAGAGGGGGGCCCCGCCGGCGCCGGCGCCGCGCGGGCTTCGCCCGGCGACGCCCTCTGGCGTTGGTGAGACGGAGGGGGAGGGGAAGAGGGGTCGGGGAGGAGCGCCGCCACGGGCTCCCGGCCGCTCGCGGGAGCGGCGCGAGAGCGCTAGGGTTTTTTCTTCGTTGAAGCTGTTCGACGGAAACTAGGTTCAAGACTTCAAGTGAACTACTCTGAAATCACGGAGAGCCTGAAACCCCTGTTCCTTGTCTACCATCCATCACGATCGGCCAAGGAACTACTCAAAAATCTCACAACAAAATTAAACAGGAATAGCAAATAAACTATTGTCAAACCGATCTGATCACAAATTGATTAAATGAATGGCACTGTAAACTTTATGGCATCCAGCTGCTTCCTGGACAGACAGGATCATTTTGCAGAGTATCTGTAATGTCTATTTTATACAATTTATTATTCAGTGTAACATGTACACAAGCCAACATATGCACAACACATCAAAACACGAGAGGAATCAACAGCGCCACGAATCCCATGGGACAATATGTACGGTCTGGGCAGCGAACTTCGCTCATGCGACCTGCACGACGTTGGTGTTGAGAATCTGCGGAATGGACCTGATGCGGAGAGCAGGGCTGATGGAGAGCAGGCCGGCGAAACTCTCCGGTGACACCCGCATGCCGCCGACGTTGATGCACTCCAGTTCCGGACACTTGTTCACCAGCGCCACCAGCCCGGCCTCCGTCACGTGGCGGCAGCTCCACAGGATGATGCTCTGCGAAACAAAGTCCAAAGTCCATGGAAATTATCCGCATTTTCAGTATCCACTTCACTTCGTACCTGAACTTTCTAAACATGTACTGATAGCTGCAACCACATGTTTCATGACGGCGTTGCATACACGAATATGGCTCCGTCATCGTCGACACTGATGGCATGGTTTCTGTTAAGCCTCGTCTAGTTTGGATGTGGTGAATACATCCATGCCGGTTTTGGGGAGAAAACATGGCTGGGTGATACCCCACAATCATTACAATACCCATCCATGTATAATATCACTCAACATAAAAAACGTTTTAGTCAATGGTATTTTATCTCAAGACCCACTAAATATAGGACTTAAAAGAGCTCTAATGGGAGATAAAGGAAAAACTTGGATAAATTTGGTGCGTAGATTAATGGGGTAGCTTTTTTGAATGGTGCCTAACTAGAGCGGGTATTATTTTCTTTTAAGTCTATATATATGCTGATTAAATGAATGGACAAATTGTGTTTATTCAAAAATGTCTGTGGAGGATAAACGTACCACTATAAGAAGATGCTTCTTACCTAAGATAATCTAGCCAATAGACGTGGGAACACCTGCACAAAATGTGTCTTTTCTGATTCACATGAAACAATTGAACATCTTTTTGTATCTTACCCATCCTCCGGTCTTATTTGAAGAGTAGTGCATTTCACGTCTAACATTCCCTCTCAAGCTAATGTGACTGATTTTTTTTTTGGAACTGGCTAAATGGGATTGTTAAGAAAACAAAATCTATGATTCATGTTGGACTTTGTGTTTTAGTTTGGACAATTTCAAATTGTCGAAACGATGTAGTCTTTAACTGGATCGCAACTTTGCAGGTTATCACAACCTGGGCAGATTTGTCGATTCATATATGGTCCTATCTTCTACCCGTGAAGCAGCGGGAACCAATAAATTTTGGGTGTAATCGGAAGATGGTGATTGTACGTGCTATATTCAACCAGAATGGTTGGCTTCATTGTAAACGTCTACAAGATGGATATAGACTTTTTCTGTTCTTTGTTTAGATAGATGATTCATGTTGCAACTTCGAGTGATTCTTGAGATGTAAACTTTGATACCATTAACTATGCAATAAAATTAAGGTTGTGTGCATAGATTCGATGCAGAGGGATCTCCCATTTCGAATAAAATGTCGATACTTCTGTACTCATTTTGTTTTTGAACATCTGAATTTTCCATACTACACAGTCTGAATTCCAATGTCTTTATTTTTGTAACCAGTCGCTGATTCTAGTATATCATGTATGTTTAACTTTGCCATGAGTTGATTAATCATACATCCGAAGATTACAATATCAATCGATGATATATATAGTAAATATAACTTTGTTTATTGAAGAATTGGGGTAAGCTCAGGATTTAAGAAAAATAAACTTGGTAAATATATATATTATTGGTGCCCTTCACAACAAAGATGATACATGATTCTCAAACCAAACCATGATCCACAAACCATTTGTATTGCTATTAGGATTGTTAAGTTGCCTTCTCCCCAATATCTCTATTGCAATCCACCGAAGTTTGAAATATGACATGTGCATTTCTTTTTACTGTGTTACTATGAAAATGACTATCATTAGAGTACTTCGCATATAGTGCCCAAAAAGTGGTCGATCTGCCAAACTGAGGTGATTTGGAATATTTTACCACCAAAATTAAACACTATTTGGATAGAAAATTAGTTGCATTCATTGTCTTCATTTGATATTCGTAATATACGCTTGAAAGATTTATGTCAAAGAAACTGTTCTTGCCTTTGAAGTACTTGTACACAACACCTTGCAAGGGAACGAAGGGCACATGTACCAACAATATCATGAACACTAGTTCGTCGGTAATAAAGAAAAATACATCTCATCATTGACATCATGTACAGTTTGCCGCCCTTATATTATGAATTATATTTCTTATGTGATCTTTCCCGGTTAGATTTATTGTGTTTTTGTAGAATACTATTGAAGTATAGTTAGGGTTGAAATGAAAGTTGCACTTGAAATATCTTCATAATCTTATTTCATCATTTATTCGATCATCTTGCATGCAAAATAATAGCGCACGTGAACATTGGTCTGTGCAGAAGAAAGAGATGATACGACTATGTTGATAATGTACAAAGTTTGCGATTGTTACCTTATCGAATACTACTCCTTTTGTTATTCTTTACCTTTCCGATTAGTGTTTTTCCAATACCAGTTCCCAACATATTCTGACCATAGTCATTTTTTCGTTGTTCCAACCAAGACGAGTTAAATCAAGTGAACTTATCTGTTTATACTAAACATTTTTACCTCAACATAAGTCATCTCGTCACTAAAGGTATGCCTTTATTATGGTACATCTTACAATGTTTTATCTTAAGTACTATTATTAGGTATAATTACCAAAGTTAACAATGTAACCCTTGTTCTATACGGTAATATATATAATATATTTCATATATTTCTAAGTTTTATTAGCAAATACATTTTCTTGTGATAATGAAGTTTATTTTCTTGGATAACCGTTTTATTTTATTTCCAGGTTGGCATGCTTAAGGATATATTTTTTACAATTAATTTTACTCAGTCTAATAAAATAAGTATCACACTATTTCACATATTAATTTATATTTGTTATTGCATTATAGTTCTTAAATATGTACAAAATAGGGGGAACGTTCTAGAATCTATAAATTTAACAACAAGCTGGCAAAAAAAGTTGCAAGACTATCAATTTTAGGTGTAACTATGTAAGTATTTTTATAATTTAAAAAATTAGAGTCTATGTGCTGTCAATAAGTAAGTTTTTCTAGTATGATTTTGTCCACTCTCACTCCTTGGTGGTGCTTAATTCTTGTTCAAATTTTCTCTTTGTCCATTTTGCGAGAAAAGGAGCCACAAGTTTGCGTACTATTTGTTTGAGTTATGTTTTCAACTGGAACTTGAACAACTCGCATCCGACAACCCAGTCCATTAAAAATATGTTTCATTGGTTATTTTGAAAACCATATATCGTGCTGGAGATTATGGATGTGCAACCCTACTTCATTGCTTATTCCTGCTACTACAGTAAGATACACAAATAAATCTTATTGTTCTTTTTGCCTTAGCCGTAAAATGTGTAAGCAAGTCGCTCAACAGTAAGAAATACCCACTCTAATCATGAACTTAACTATATATATCCGTCAAGAGAGAGTGATGTTTACATAAAGATGGTTAGCTCCATGTTTGGTTCAACTACTAACCTACTTCATGAATTTGTGGTACATGATATATTTGTTAAAAACAAAGGAAGGTTGCGATTAGGGAATGTGGAGAAAAATGTACACACATGCATACCTTCAAATTTGCACAACTGTTTGCAACTGCATAGAGTGATTCGTCGGTGATAAAAGTCCCACCAATGTTCAGGTGCTGCAAAGAACGAGCTCTTGAAACCTGCACGGAATTAGTTTCAAAAAAGGTCATAAAGTCTAATAAGAAAGTACACATATCTTAGTTTTTCAGGCTTTTTTTAACGAAATGCAGCAGCGCTGCTTCCAATTATCATAAGGAGAGCAAATTTGCAAAATACAAGGCAGTGGGAAAAAAAGAGAGGGAACCTGTTGTCCAAGGATGAGAGGGGGTTAAGTTTTTTTTAAGTTTAGTAGTTCAGGCTAACTCGTCAAAAAAATATTGAGAGGGGGTTAAGTTTTAAGTTTAGTAGTTTTTTTAAGTTTTTTTAAGTTTAGTAGTTTGAACCTTAGTAGTTCAGGCTAACTCGTCAAAAAAATATTTTAAGTTTTCAGCATATAAACAAGTAGATTCACTATAAAAGAAACTAAAATACTGAAAACCATTATTCGATTCTTAGATCTTTATAATGAATCGCTGTGTATTGTCTCATTCCTTGACATGTTACAATGAATAATTCCGAAAGCAACATCTTAATAGTATTGGTTACGACATCCTTCGATGCGACTTTGGAATCCAGTATCTAAATCCTTTTTCTACACTGTGATAGCAATAGGCAACAGATAGGATCGATGAACACACCACCAGTTTTACATTTTTACATGTCAATATGCCATAAAGTTTTTTGTTTTTCATCTTAACAGCTATTTCAGGAGAGCAAAGTAGGCAAGTAGCATATACATGGCAGAGGAAATAGAAACAAGGAACCTATACAACAGGGACCAAGGATG
>NC_061508.1:25372659-25526026 GCF_022539505.1 Lolium rigidum
GTTGTTGATGCTATTGAGTGAAACCATTGAACCAAGGTTTATGTTCAGATTGTTATTCATCATCATATCACCTCCGATCATGTTCCATATGATGTCTCGTGAGTAGTTCGTTTAGTTCTTGAGGACATGGGTGAAGTCTAAATGTTAGTAGTGAACTATGGTTGAGTAATATTCAATGTTATGATATTTAAGTTGTGGTGTTATTCTTCTAGTGGTGTCGTGTGAACGTCGACTACACGACACTTCACCATTTATGGGCCTAGGGGAATGCATCTTGTACTCGTTTGCCAATTGCGGGGTTGCCGGAGTGACAGAAACCTAAACCCCCGTTGGTATATCGATGCGGTGAGGGATCGCGAGATCTCGCAGTTTAAGGTCTGTGGTTAGATTTATCTTAATTACTTTCTTGTAGTTGCGGATGCTTGCAAGGGGTATAATCACAAGTATGTATTAGTCCTAGGAAGGGCGGTACATTAGCATAGGTTCACCCACACAACACTTATCAAAACAATGAAGATTAATCAGTCTGTATGTAGCGAAAGCACTAGACTAAAATCCCATGTGTCCTCGAGAACGTTTGGTCATTATAAGTAAACAAACCGGCTTGTCCTTTGTGCTAAAAAGGATTGGGCCACTCGCTGCAATTATTTCTCTCGCATTTTACTTACTTGTACTTTATTCATCTCGTTACATCAAAACCCCTGAATACTTGTCTGTGAACATTTACAGTGAATCCTTCATCAAAACTGCCTGTCAACACCTTCTGCTCCTCGTTGGGATCGACATTCTTACTTATCGAAGATACTAAGATACACCCCCTATACTTGTGGGTCATCACGCCATCAAAGAAAAATGCAAGATGAAGGCGGCCAACGAAAAACCTCGACCATCCCAAGCCTCTACCCTTACTCCCAGCCACTCCACGTACACCACCTCCATCAAGAAGCATGTCCCAATCACCCTCGGCCTCACCGCCTCCAACTACACGAAATGTTGCGAGGTTTTTCTTAGTTCCCTTGGCCTCTACGGCCTCAAAACTCATGTCCTCGCGATGCCACCCCTCCGACTCCTCGCCCACATCAGATTGGGGCCGCGATGACTTCATCGGTCTATTTGGATCTATAGGACCATCTCTGTCGATCATGCGCTCCACTGCTCGCATGATTTGGGATGCCATCAAAAATCTTTTCCGCGACAACAAGAAGCATCAGGCGATTCAAGTGAAGGTGGATTTCAAGAACACTCTGCAAGGAGGCATGACCATCACTGACTATCGCGCCAAGTTCAGGGCCCTCGCTGATGCTCTTGTGGACGCCGGCCAACTGATATGCAGTGAAACGCTCGTCCTCACATTCATATGCGGTCTTAACGATAACTTTGCGAATCTGCGTTCTCTTCTTCAGTTTCAGGTGTCTTTCCCTATGTTCATGAAGACTCACTCGACATTGATCTTGTAAGATAACTAGAAGAAGACCGGTGCCAAGAATGCCGCCTCCATCGCTCTTTGAAACACTGGAAATACCATCAATCCATATATCGGCGACGAGTGTGCCCTCCTCGGGCTCTAGGGCGACCGCGGACAGAGATCCTCGTCCAATGGCTACAACTACATCACCAACTACCCCAACAACCGTTACGATGGCCGCGGACACGACGTCGTGGCCGTGACAACCCTTGGCATTTTAACCCGTGGACCGGCGCCCCCACAAGATTATCTCCTGCAGCAACAACCCTCTGCCCCTTAGCAGCCACATCCAGGGCATGTTTCTGCACTAGGTCTTCTCGGTGCTCACTCTTTATTCATCCCCGCAAGCCTAGCTACCATGTGTACGACCACATCACCAACAACTCCAAAAATATGATGCTTTCGTCTTCATCTAGCTTGATGGTCGACCCAGCTCTTCTTGCGGCACTCAACAACATGCAACTCATCGACACACATGAGTGGTACATGGACTCCAGATCATCCTCTCACATGGCATCCGATAATGGTAACTTTGATTCTCTTATTCCCTCTAATTCTACCCAGTCAGTCATTGGTGGTGACTGTATTCAATTTTTCCCATTACACACTTCGGTTTCTATGCTCTCACCAGTACCTCTATTCCTCTTCAATTATGTAACACTCTCATAGTTCCACAAATTATCAAATATCTTGTTTTTGTTCGACACAATTCATCGCTGACAATTTTTGTTCCATCGCATTTGAACTTTCTCACTAGAAGCATGATTCTTCAATGCAATAGCTCCGATTAACTATATCCACTTCATCATCCCAACCATGAAGGCCACGCCAGTACCTCATCCGCTGACATTAGGCATCGCCATCTCTGGTCATCCCGCCGCCCACACCATGTCACACCTTCATAAACTTGAACATATCCCCCCACCACCACCACAATAAAGCTATCTCCACTTTATGCCATCCTTGCCAATTAGGAAAACATATTAGATTTCCATTTTTACTTCTCAACCTTATACTATTTGCAAGTCTGTAGTTGAAACGTATCCATTGTGATATTTGGACCTCTCCTGTACCCAACACATCTGGCTATCTCTACACCTTAGTTATCTTGGATGATTTCACATACTTTTTTGGAGCTTTCCCCTTCGGAAAAATATGATGCTCACTCTACTTTTGTTGCCTTTCATGCCTATGTCTCTACACAAATCCAACTACTCACCCAATCCAATCAATCGTGACCGTGGATGAGAATTTTGTAACACCAAACTTGGCATTTTTTGTAGTAAACATGGCATTATTTTCCATTTCTCATGTCCCTACACATCTCCATACACAACAAGGCTGAGCATGCCATTTGCACAATCAACAACGATGTTCGTACACTGAATTTTCAAGTCTCGCTCCCATTCTTGTTTTGGGTTGAATCCCTATGCACATTCGATAATGTGAATGTTAGCAGTAACAAAGGATATGCAGTTGCACGGGTGCAACTGATATTGATGTAGTTGAGAGCAGTGTAGTGAACAAGGGGTGCATCTGAGATTGGTTGACAATGATGAATTTGAGAACGGGGCAACTAAGAACATGCTTTAAATGTATGTATTATGTCAACAACATCACATCCATGCTTAGAAGTGTTTAGGGTTAAGAAGTGGGTAAACCGTTTACTCCCAAGCTCTCCTCTTGTTTATTTCGAGGCAAAACATACTATGCCATGATATTACCCTCTTTTTTTTTATTATGAAACACAATCTTTTACTACTCAATAAGTCATATACAAGTTCATTTAATTCATGTCGAACATTGTATAAACTTCGGCTTCACGAATCCAATTGTTAATTGAGCACATGATTCATAGATCCCCACTGCTGGACACATAGAGGTGAAGCAAGAACCATCATCTTTACTCTACACTTGTAGTAATCGAAAACAAGTTTGTATGTGCATTGGGTGTACACCAACACTATAAACGCCATTGTATGCATGTTTTGTGTTGCTAATCTTGAGCCAAATGCCATTAGAAAGATAGCCATAATGAGGTGGACAATGAAGTGGATATGACGAGGATAGATACTCGAATGCTAAAATTGCCTAAGAATTGTGGGGTCGAACACCGATAAACCATTAGAATTCTTGAGAAGTGCTCTTAGAGCGGGAAGCGTGATAGTTTCTCGACAAGAAGCAAGAGCGGCCATCTTGACACTACACTGGCAATAAGTTTATGTATGCATTGGTTGTACACTAATAGTGTAAGCACCACTGCGTTCACGCTTTGTGTTGCTAATCTTGAGCCAAAGTTCGTCGGAGTCATAGGCAAAATGATGTGGAAAGTGGAGAGGATACCAAAGCATAGACTCGAACCCTGAAACTGCCAAACAATTGCAGGTTGAACACGATACACCATTAGAATCCATGAGAAGTGCTCATGGAGCAGGAAGCGTGATGGGTTCTCGACGCGTAGCATGAGTCGCCATCTTGACGGTACACACGGGTAGTTCAAAAAAGTTTATGTGTACAGTAGTGTAACGTCACTTCGTTCACGTATCGCGTTGCTAATGTCGAGCCAAACACCATTAAAAAGATAGAGTGAATGATGTGGACATTAAAGTGGGCATGACGAGATAGGAGGAGCTATCTAGTCTAGTCTAACGACGAAAAATCCAAGATACGTGCCTCGAAATGGAACATTTTCCTCGATGCTGCTGACGGTACAATAAACCATCCTCCCACGGTGCCATGAATTCCTACCACCAGCTGGATCCCATTAGCTACTCTCGCGTGATCCACCACACACTGCAACTCCTAGCCACGCCACGCCACGATGTGACGCAAAGCATCTCGCGTGCGGAGGTTGGCGCTGCCCTTTACGGCACATTACCTCTCCTCTTTCTTTTAGTGCTTATGCCAACTACTCCTCATTTCACCCCACCCCGTCCCACCTCTACGCCACACCGCTTGCTACCCCCGTCGCTCCCCTGCTTCGGTTGTTGTTGTTGTTGCTGCTGTTGTTGCTGCTTCTGCGGATCTGCTTCTCTCTCCGCAGGTATGTGTGTTCTTGCGATCGTTTGTAGATTGGCGACGCCGAATTGGATCCTAAACCTTCATACGAATCCGCTTTTTCGTGTTCTTTGGTGTAGGATTTGGAGGTTGATGGGAGAAGAGATGGCGCACACCAAGTCGGACTCCAACGCGATGAGCGTGGCGGTGGCGCCGTCGCCGCCGGGGTCGCCTAAGCATGATGCCGACGCCAATACCACCACCAACAACAACAACAATAAGGACGCGCAAAGCCCGTCGCTGCCAGAAGTCCTCATAGGCCCCAGTGCCGATGTGGCAGTGGCCAGAGCGCCACAACCGCAGGTTAAAACATTTAGAGCAAAATAGGACATCGATGAAGAGTTAAACAAAGATTGCGAGTAGATGTTAGTAGAATTAGGACTTACCTTTCTCTTTCCCAATGCATGTGATATTCTTGCTTTGCATATCTAAATTTTGACCATCAGTTAATTTAACCCATATTACATGCCACTTTTTATAAGAATTCTACCATTGAATTATCTATATTCAAATACAAATTCACTTCTTAGTGGTATAACTCGTGTTTCGTTGATTAAATTGATGGCTAAACTTAAACCTGAAAAATTTATGTGCGCCACATCTATACTTTTTATAAAGCAAAACTCCACTAACTGTAATTAATGTTAGTTTATCTCTAAATACAAGTATACCTGCCCATGTGTAGCCCAGCCCGAGGCCCGGCCCGAAGCCCGGCCCGAAAAACTCGGGCCTCGGCCGAGAAATGTTGGCCTGACTGCCGGGCCGGGCCTGGGTAGCCCGAAAACAGTGTTTAACACTACGGCCCGGCCCGCGGCCCGACGGGCTTGGTGGGTATTTGGTCGGGCCGGGCCGGGCTTGGGCCGGATTTTTTTGCGTCGGGCTTACCTCGGGCCGGCCCGAGGCCCGGCCCGGCCCGACACATGCCTAGGTATACATACAAGCCATCCACATCATCTATTCCATTAGTCAATCAAATATCCATGTCATCCCCACTAACATTCATTATTGATGTATCCTTGCATGCAAGCTATCTATGTTACCATTTTTTGATTAAAATGTCCACATAGCTAATTTATAGCCGTCAAATATAAAAAATAATATGAATTAAATTTAGCATCTCAACTATTTTGACCAATTAAATATTGCATACTTCTACAGACAATTCATATTACATATGTATCATATCATTTTATTTAGACAATATAATTTCTTAGAAGATGTCCACTGCAACTGCGCGGATATCCTTCTAGCATAGAGAGATAGAGTGAGCAGTAGCTCAAATCCAAACACCACGGGATAGGTGCACGAGGTGGTTAACACCAAATGGAACATTCTCCTCGCCACCGCTGCCGACACACCAGTAAACCATTCCCCGCACGGCGCCGGTAAATCCTGCCACCACCACCACCACCACCGCCAACTGGATCCCGCACGCGCCACCGCTCACCGCCTCTCGCCGCCACGCCACGCCACCTCACCTCACCGTGCGCCGCAGAGGATCCCGCAGGCGGAGGTTGGCCCGGCACTTTCCGGCGCGTTACCGCCCTCCCTTTCTTCCTTTTAGTGCTCTCCTGCTACTGCTCCCTCCACTCCACCCCCACCCCCGGCTCTGCGCCACCGCACTACCACCGTCACTCGCCTGCTCCTGCTGCCGCGCCTCCGCAGGTACGTGCGTGCGGTAGATCGCGGCGGCGGGAGGTCTCCATCCGCGCCGGACTGAATCCGAAACCCTCCGGCGAAACCGCTGCGTTTCTTTGCTTATCTTGCCGCAGCTGACCGTGGGCGTTCTTGCTCCAGGGGGAGATTGAGGAGGTGGAGATGATGCACACCAAGTCGGAGTCTGACGTGACGAGCCTGGCGGCGTCGTCGCCGCCGCGGTCGCCCAAGCGGGCGCCCACCATCCACTACTACGTGCAGAGCCCGTCGCGGGACTCGGCGCACGACGGCGGCGGCGGCGGCTACAAGTCCTCCTCGATGCAGGCCACGCCCGTGTTCAACAGCCCCAACGAGTCGCCCTCGCACCCCTCCTTCGGCCGCCACTCCAGGGCCTCCTCCGTCAGCCGCTTCTCCGGCGTCGTCCGCGCCGGCGGCAAGGCCGGCGACCTCAAGGCCGTGAACGCCAAGGGATGGCCCGAGTGCAGCGTCATCGAGGAGGAGGGCTCCTACGAGGGCCTCTCCGGCGGCGACAGCGGCCTCACCCGCCGCTGCCAGATCCTGCTCGGGTTCCTCAGCTTAGTCCTGCTCTTCACCGTCATCTGCCTCATCGTCTGGGGCGCCGCACGACCATACGTGCCGGAGATCGTCGTCAAGGTATATACTCCGGGCATGTGTTCTACTACTACATCCATTTATTCAGGCATCCAGCTTAATTTGCTCAAATTTACACACATCCAACACATGCTACGAATGGGAAGGTGTTATTGCTCAAATTTCATCATGTCTCTACTCTGTACAAGAGGAATGGATGTAGTTTGCGATTTCAGGAAATTGGGCGCACAAAGTTGGTGCTAGATTCATTTGGGCTTGCTTTCTCTGAAATTTGCGCTTGTTCATTCGGATGGTATTTGTTTGCTACAGTTAGAAATGGAATTCTTCTAGGCTTAAGCAGAGGACTGCAAACTGAAGAATAGCCAAATCAGCTGAAGTCACTTCGTTGGACGTTCTCTCTCTCTCTCTCTCTCTCGCGAATAAATAAATAAATAAATAAAGCCTGGGTCATACTACTAGCTAATAAATAATTGTAAGGATACATAAAACAATGACCACAAGGCATACCAAATGATTTCTTTTTGTTCTGTTTCGGGCAGAGATGTTGCCAGTTGCCACTGCAGTCAGAATGTCGACTGTCTCTTAACTCTCGGTTACATTCCAAACCGTTGCTCACCCTGTTTATAGAAATAAATTTATAATGGTTAATTATGTACAGTACTTACATGCGGTGAACTTCATATCTACGCAAGTTTCTGTGGATTGAATCTGTCGGTTCTGTGAAATTTGTTCTAACCAGGAGCTCCTTATCTCTGTTTTGAACAGAATATCGCCATCGATAACTTCTATGCTGGTGAGGGTACAGACCACAGTGGGGTTCCAACCAAAATGGTCACAGTGAACTGCTCTCTCAACATGATTGTGTCCAACCCCGCTTCAATGTTTGGAATACATGTCACTTCGGGCCCTGTTCGTCTGCTCTATTCACAGATCGCTATCGGGGTTGGACAGGTATGCCTATCAGCATCCCTGGCCTTATTTTCTTTTTCTTGTAACAACCTTTAGGTATTGTCCATGCTTCTTCTTAACAACCTTTAGGGAGTAGTACTTCGCTTCTTACCATGAATGTAAACAACATGAAATACAGAGTGAATAACCGATTGTTCTCTCACGCTCTGCATTTCACTTCTCGAGTGAAGGGCAAATCTGCTAACTGTATTCAATGGACTGAGTCTTTGAAACATTTTCCGATACACTGGATTCTGCTTTCCCTTCTCGAAGCATTGGATCGAAGGTCCTATTTAGACTAGGACAGCTGAGTAACTTTCAGTCAAAAAAAGAGGAAAGAATATGTTGATGCTGATGGACATTCAGTGTAAGAACAGAAGAATATTAGGAAAGCTGCAAATGTTGGGGGAGTAAGACAATGAACAATGGTCCAGCAAGCTGTTCACCTGAATCTATGCTATTGTTTCATCAACAAGATACATGTGTACCATTATTGGTTCATCTAGAATTCCAGGTAAATTGAAGAATCTGATCTCTCCTATGAATGCAGGTTCGCCAGTACTACCAGCCGAAGAATAGTCGCCGCCACGTGACGGCGGTCATTCACGGACAGAAGGTCCCCCTCTACGGCGCAGGAGGCGGGCTAGACGATGATGGGTCGGTGCCATTGACCGTGGACTTCAAGCTGATCTCACGGGGCTACATCATCGGCCAGCTCGTGCGGGTGACACACAAGTTGCAAGTAACATGCAACATCACCGTTCATATCCAGGCGACGAGGCCGATCAGGTTCCCCAAGGATGCCTGCGCAGTGAACAAGGGCTGATGGACAGGCCCCTGGTTTCTTGAGATCCAGCGAGTCATTGCGTTCCTGCAGCTATAGCATGTACTTACTGTTCTTGTGAAGAACAATAAACATACAGTATATGAGAACTTGTTTGAGCTTCGGTCTTTGTCCATAAGCTACCCTTGTGCGGCAGTGTTTTTTTGTTTATCAGGAAATGATGTATACCTAAGTTTGGTATTAGGAATGGTTACAAGATAGTATCCTCATGTTTGCAAATTCGCGTGTAGGAGACTAGGCCTTCTTTTGCGTTATGTTTTCAGAGAAACTCTGCCGTTTTTCAGAAAGAAATGAGATCCTTCAGAGAGCTAGAGAGCCATATCCTTTTGGAGAAGCAAGTAATAGTATGACCGCAGAAATTCTGGAAGTAGACTGGAACCACGTACAGCATTACAGTTTGAACATTCCACAAAATTATTTGCTGGAAGTTGGCTCTTAACTGGACAGATAATTGTCGATCAAGAAGTCGATCATCTCCAAGTAATCCGGCACAGAAAAACCTAGCGCCGCCACCCTCCTCCGCCTCCTCCATACTCGTCCTCCGGCTAGCCTGTCTTCTTTTGTGTTTCCTTGTTCTTAATTAAAGTAGTGTTCCAATAGATTAGATTAGAGATTTGTTACCTGTCTTTTTTTTTGCCTCTACCTTAATGGTGATGTCAGCCTTTCGTTCGACGATGAGATCTTTTTCACGACGTCAATGGTGGTGTTTGAAAGATTACAATTCTCTAGATATGGTTATTTAGATCTTGCTTCGCTAGATCAATTTCGGATCTTTTCTCATGGTTGCCGGGAGGAGGATTATATTTGCAGTATTTTTTTCGGTTGTTACGATAATGGTGATTCGTACTTAGGGGCGAAGCTCCCCTTGTGGCAAGGCAAGGCAGCGGCCCTATCTTGATTTTTGGTGAATACATTTAGATGCACATATTTTTTTGAATATTTTGAGTGGCCGTGCATCGAAAACAAACTCCGTGTGAGAAAGTTATACTTGTTTTAGTGAACATTGTGTAAAATCGATTTCGAACTGAAAACATAGACTCATATTCTAGGTTCAATGTAAATAACAATGATTCTATATTTCTATTATAGAAATTTATCATGAATCTTAGTATATTTCTATTATAGAGATTTATCATGAATCTTAGTATATGCAGGATAACTTTGTGATATTCATTATTCAGTGTAGAATTGAAAATTTAGAGATTTTCTTGATATTTGAAAGACACATCATGATTTCATCAAAGACATTATCACCTCACTGAGATGGTGAATTGGAAGGGTTTCTTGGAGACAAAGATCATTAAGACCTAGTTGCTCATGATGGATATTTAAAAGTCTTAATCGATAAAATTATTCTTTTTGCAAAAAAGTAAAGCCTTGGCATTGAGGTGGCATTATTGTTATGTTATTGGGTTCTACATATATCAAATATGCCTTTGTTTTTATCGTACTAAGTTATTTCGTTAGAATCATATATGATGTTCATGTCTTACGACTATTTTGGTATTTGCATCATTTTTTTTTAGTTTTCCCTACCTCAAAAATTTTCTGTTCTTCGCCATTGTTCTTACTCTCGTATCCCCAGCAATGTTGACGATGTTGTTCGGTTCATTTCCCTTGTCATACTGATGTTGATACTCTTACAGATGTTTATTGACTACTTAAATAAAATTGATGTGCGCGTACATAGCCTTGGCATTGCAGCTCAAATAAAATTATAGAAGAACCTTGGTTGGAATTTATAGGTCTATGATTATTTGGTTGCATTCAGAAAAGTGTAAGATTATGTCATGAAAGAAAAAAGATTTGAAGACCTCGAATATTTACTTGTTTCTTTTATATTTCATTATTTTGTAATTGTCAAAGACAACTCGTGTATCTCTAAAAAAATGTGGTATTGATTAAAGAAAACTGGACATATACTTCGATGCCACGCAGTCTTGAGTGTGCTACATGACGGGGATCGAGACTGCTGGGCCGAGATGACACGCACTCTTGCGCGATGGCTGGCTGGGACGGTCTTGGTGCGGCGACCTGGCGGCACGGTGTTGGAGCCCATCGCCACCTGCAGAGGTCTCTCGTCCGCCGTCTCTACTATCAACATCTCCGCGTCCTCACATGCCCCATGTCAGACAGGGTCGTGAGACATTGAAGCTGGTGATCGATAGAATTAACATTGATCAACGGGAAAAAGATTGAGATCTCCCCACGTGCAATTTTTCAGCACAAGATAGCACCCTGTTAATCAACGATCGCTTTTGCGACTTAAATTCGGGTGGGCTGGCTCGACATCTTGAGCTCTACCACCAAGCAGGCACGTACTTGGTTCTCAAAATCGATAGAATGCGCTCGCTCCACGCAAGCGTCTGGGATGGGCCCGAGTAGTCCTACGTACAATTATCATTTTTCTCTAGCTTTAGCTTGTATCTGGATATGCTACCAGGTTGTGCGTAGGTGGGCGAACCATTTTAGAAGTCGTTTGGAAGCCAGGTTTTTATTTCGTTTGTAGCATTTTGAAATAAATACATGTATTCATTTCATTTACATTGTAATTTCAGAAATAGACACTTGTTTGGTTGCCACAGGAATTGCAAATGACAACAGAATTCAATATTGAATTTATAGAGACTTCCATAGAGAATCGCAAATGACAGGTCTCAGCTTGGAATCGTGTTTACCCATGGAGTCATTTTGCTGGAATTCATAAATAAAATGATGGCCCAATTCTGTGGCAACCAAACAACCCACCTATAAAATTCCAAAACGAATTCTAGGATTTCAGGCCCAAATGATGGATACCAAACGACCTCTTAGTGTTGTGTTGCAGCTAGCATCGATGTTCATTTGGGATCCTTGATCAATAAGTAGTAGTGTGTAATGTGTTGTGTACTTGTGTTGGTTTCACTGCATTTTGCCTATTGGTGGCTTCATTACTTCAAAACCGACCCTTGAGCCTTCCGTCTAAAAAAAACTGAGCAGAGAAAATGATTGATCTTTCTACTTGCTTTGGACACCTTAGAAGATGACAGTATATCATTTGAGATTAAGGTCACAATTAGGATCCTTACAATGTGGTGTAAAAGAGAAGGTTCCTGAGAAATTCCTGGTCCCTTTTTTCATAGTTCACATGCGTTTGAGATTTAGGTCGAACATGTTTAAAGAAAAACAGTCACCCCAAGCTATAGCAAAAATAAGGGCTAGTCTAATTCAAAGGAATGTCATAGGAATTCTCTAGGTTTTCATCCTTAAGAATTTTTTCTATAGATTGTATTGCACTATGTTTTAGAGAAAGAATTTCATTTACTCACGTACAATTTCTATGTTTTTCCCGTGGATCAAACAATAGTTGGAAACATATCATGTAGGATCCAAATTATTATAGGATTCTTTCTTTTGAGAGCACGCGCAAAGCGCCATATCTTTATTTATAGAATAACACCCGCAAAACAAAAATGTATAGAAGTAAAAGCAAGTTAATATACAAGATTGGGGCAAACTGATGTATGAACATCAGAACACGGTAACCCTCACTCAACCCACACAAGGACAAGGTTCAGGCAAATTTGTTTCGTTTTAGTTGTCTCTGAACATTTCTGAAGACACCGGCGTTCCTCTATATGCCTAGATTGACCAAGCAATGACAATGATCAAAGTGTATAGTTGTATTCTTTTAGACTTCCTCACTCTTTTCCTTGCTACATCTCACCATCTTTTTAAGTTGGCTTTTGAATCTGCAACACCATTCTTTTGAGGTAGACATGTGAAGCGATGATCGGATTGTTCTTGTAATCCATGGCTATCCTTCGATTATAGGTCCAGGGTCTATACTTGATCTATTTGTTCTTGTAATTCGGCAATATGCATATCCCTGACGACAATTTCAATCTTCTCTCATAGTTTTTCAAATTAACTGAACACAACTTTTGACGGTCATGTCTCATGTGATGTCATTTATCAAGTGTTCTGAGGGAGAGCATCTACTGCAAGTCTTGAATTCTTGTGTAGGACTTAAGTTTTGTTTACAGAAAGAACAACCGATCTATTAATCATCGTGAACGGTGCAAAAGACATCAAATGTAATAAAAATTAAGAATAGGTCTTCGGATTACGAGCGGTGGAAAGAGCCGAATGCCCGCAACCCGTTTTCGCCCTGGAGCCGGGCAAACCTTGCTGAAGTAAAGTTTATTGTAGTAGACGGTAGAGAAGTCACCGTCCTAACAAAAGGCCATATTGTATCGAGTGAGACGTTTTTGAGGCCGAGCTACATGTAGCTCCTTATTTTTAAACAATCAAAATTCATATTGCAAAGTTTCAAAAAAAAAATCTGAAATAAAGTTCTAGAGGTAGCTGTAAAATGTCAATGCAAATTAATTTGTGTTCTAGGCTACACCAAATTGACAAAATCTGATATATTTTGTAGTCTTAAAATGTGCATTGATCACTATAAAATTTGTTAGGATTTGCCGTTTTTGTATAGCCTGGAATATGAGGTTTTTTGTATTGATATTTTATACAATTGTAATATACTCCTAAAATTTTCAGCTATCCCTAAAATTTTGTTTCGAATTTTTTAAAACTTTGAAATATGAATTTCAATTGTTCGAAAATAAAGGGCTAAGTGTAGCTTGGCAGTTTTTGGCCCATCAAAATGCCTCCAAAAGATTGTCAAAACACTTCGATAAAAGAATATGAAAACACGTTCCTTGATCCGGACAAAAGCCTTTGACCCCGTTAGAGATGGCAAGAGTTGACCTTCCTTCACTAATCACATGCACCTTCACAGATTTTCGCTTGAGCACTAATCACGCGGTCACGATCCCAAGTTCCCAACCCCATGTGCTCCCATCCAGCGACGCGGCCGACACGTCCCCACCGCCACTGCCCTCACTGACTCTGGGCCCCACGCTCACACGGCCCCACCCGTCAGCGTCACTCACGCCCGTGATCGCCGCGGCCGCACCGGCGTTCTCCATTACCGTTTGAACACTCGAGCTCGCTCGCCATTACCACTACTAGAGCACACACACCGCGTCCCCATTCCCATCCTAGCTCGATCTCGTGGCCTCGTCGTGCGGGATTCCCTCTCCCAGATCCCGGAGCGCGGCACGCAATGAGGGCCCGGCGGCTTCTCGCGGTGGCGGCGCTGCTCGCCGCCCTGCTCGCGGTCTCGGCGGCGGCGGCGGCGAGGCTCGATCTGGACGAGGTGGACGACTCGGAGGTCCTGGAGGCGCTTCTGGCCGTGGACGACGAGGAGGACGCGTCTGCCGCGGCGCCGGAGGACAGCGACGGCGGGGGCGCGGAGGCGGTGCGGCGGACGCAGTCCATGGTGCTGGTGCTCGACAACGACAACGCGCGCCGCGCCGTGGAGGACCACGCCGAGCTGCTCCTCCTCGGCTACGCGCCCTGGTGCGAGCGCAGCGCGCAGCTCATGCCGCGCTTCGCCGAGGCCGCCGCGGCGCTGCGCGCGATGGGGAGCGACGTCGCCTTCGCCAAGCTCGACGGGGAGCGCTTCCCCAAGGCCGCCGCCGCCGTCGGGGTCAGCGGATTCCCCACCGTGCTCCTCTTCGTCAATGGCACCGAGCACACCTACACTGGCCTCCACACCAAGTGAGGACCCTGGTTACTCTTTCTCTTCCATGATGATATTGCAGCTGCCTTTCATCTGCTCGGCGAATTGACTATAATAGGTTCTTCGCTATCTTGTTGATAGGGACGGCATAGTTACGTGGGTAAGAAAGAAGACCGGCGCACCAGTAATTACCCTTCAGTCCAAGGATTCGGCTGAGGCATTTCTCAAAAAAGGCCAGAGTTTTGCTATCGGACTATTCAAGAATTACGAGGTACGCGAATTGCTAGATGCAAATGTTCAGTTTGCTACATCTTCAGATAATAACTTGAGATTGAAGCTACACTTTCCCTGGATTTAAATATTGTTTTGTTTACCCATATCCATTTCTTTGTCAGGGAGCCGACCACGAAGAATTCATCAAGGCAGCCACTGCTGAAAATGAAGTACAGTTTGTAGAAACCAATGATAGGAGTGTGGCCAAGATTCTTTTTCCAGGAATTGCATCCGAAGAGCAATTCCTGGGCCTTGTGAAAACTGAACCTGAGAAGTTTGAAAAGTTTGGTAAGTACCTTTTGCATATGTTTCCCTTCTGTTGCATGCCATGATTTGATCAGTAACTTAATAATTGAGATCCTTACTCATTATTCAAAGGTAATGCCACATTAAGCTTCAATTTCTGTGGCTCATGTTTATCCATTTGGTGTACGTTTAGCAATCAGAATTGAGCACATTAGTGAATTAGCTTATGTAAAATCATTTTGCAGATGGAGCATTTGAAGAAAAGGAGATAGTGCAGTTTGTGGAACTCAACAAGTTCCCGCTAGTTACTGTATTCACTGATCTAAACTCCGCTAAAGTCTACGGAAGCCCAATTAAGCTGCAGGTTAGTACTCTCAGCCTTTCTCACCATATTTTTAATTTAAAAACTGTTCCCTAGAGGGTGGAAGGATGCAATAAGCATTTTAAATATATATTGATGAAGAAAACATAAATGGACTCTTTTTTATATGGTTAATTGCATATAATTTCCTGCAATTTTTTGCTAGGTCTTCACTTTTGCCGAAGCTTATGATTTTGAAGATCTTGAATCAATTGTTCAAGAGGTTGCCCGTGGATTCAAGACAAAGGTGTGCACTTTTGATACAAACAGATGTAGCTGTCGTTACTCTGGTTTCCTGACCATTGTCATAATCATCTAAATGAAAACTGTTTTCTCCCTGGATTGCAGATAATGTTTGTATATGTCGACACCGCTGAAGAAAACCTTGCAAAACCATTCCTGACACTCTATGGCCTTGAAGGAGATAAACCTACTGTATGTTCATTGTTTCATGGATCTCATTTTGGAGACAATTTCCATCTTTAGTATGTATTTCCCAGTAGATGCCGGTCTAGAAATGTGTGCCTGACTGCTTGCATTTTGGTGGATTTGTTTCTGTATTATTATTATTTAACGATATAGACTATTGCTAAAACTATAAAATTTACCAGGTTACAGCATTTGACACCAATGATGGTTCCAAATATCTGTTGGAGGCAGATATTAACATGAAGAACCTAAAGGTACCGAGTTATTTATTTCACCTTTTATGGCATGTTACTTGAGGCAAATTGATTAACTATATTATGAACTGAACAACTATGAACCGAACAACAGGAGTTCTGCTTAAGGCTTGCGGATGGTACACTTCCTCCATACTTCCGATCAGAACAAGTACCGCAAGAAGTAAGCTTTTATTTTTGTCAACTTTTGTGTCTTGCAAGTTTAATGCATCGTGATATAAATTCCTGTAGCAGTTAACTTAAGCACAACCTCATTTTAAGTTGGAGCAACTTATACACTTGGTGTTTCTGACATTAGTAGATAGCCTTTGCTCTCTAATAACCTCTGTTAACATATATATGATAGGTTTTGCAGATTGTTTAATTAATTTGTTTGACCCTCCCCCAACATTTTGCAGAAGGAGCTTGTTGAAAAGGTTGTTGGACGCACATTCGATTCTTCTGTCCTAGAAAGCCCTCACCATGTCTTCCTCGAGGTATTTAATTTACTTGAAGCTATTTATCTATGATTTCTTTTGTGCTCTAATACTCAAAATCTGTCATGTTCAAAATATTTTATTTTTACCTCCCAACATCTCACAGTATCTTGTATCTGTAAAACACAGGCTTATGCACCTTGGTGTGTTGACTGTGAAGCGATAAGCAAAAACATTGAGAAGCTGGCCAAACATTTCAGTGGTTTGGACAATCTTAAATTTGCACGTATTGATGCTTCTGTGAATGAACATCCCAAACTGAAGGTAATTCAGTATTTGCAGTACCACCATATGCCCACAGCAGAGATATCAAATACGTTTAACCTTTTAGCTGCGTCATGCTATCTGTTGGTGTATGGTTTCCATTTTAATTAGGATTATGTGCTGTAAATTACTATATCTCCATCTTGGTAATTTAAGGCCATGCAGTCCATTTATATTTATTTTGTTAGATTATTTATGGAACTTAAAATTAGGTTGCTTGAAACTTACTCCACCAAATGAATTTTCTTGGAGTACATTCCAAGAATATTGTAACTAAGCCTATATAATAATATGTGTTTGAAGAACACATGAATATCGACTTAGTGACATGCATGATGATGTGGAGTTTGTTTGTTGTTCACCGCAAATGTTGTCATGCATTGACTTCCAAAAGATAGCTTTGTAAAAAAGAAGCAAAAGAATGACTTCCCATACGTTGAATATGATGTTCTGGTGGAATTGGTGCCACTTATGACTGTATATGCTAACCCCTCTTTGGAAGAAAGGCTGGAATAGTTTAGGTGAGGTAATGAAATGAGCAACAACTAGCATTTTCGTTGAAGTTGCACTTGCAAAAGAGATGTGTAGTTTTTGAGTATGTTTGCTTTGACTGCTGGAATCTGGAAGCACAGTTTGTTGCCTTTCTGCCTGATGAAACGATCTAATGAGCCCACTGTGCATATCAATGTATTGTGGTATACCTTTCTCTTACAATTCTCCATGCTTCGATGCAGGTAAACAATTACCCCACACTCCTGCTTTATCCTGCTGGGGACAAGACCAACCCGGTACGTCTTCTGAAACAAATGCAAAACACGCCGTGAAAAGTCATTCTTCACCGCATGTTAGTGATATATTTTGCTTTGTTTATCGGAAATGCAGATCAAACTTTCAAAGAAATTAAGCCTGAAGGACATGACGAGGTTCATCAAGGAAAAGCTCGAGATTTCCGATGTGGAAATCAAGGAGAAGCCGCAAACTCCTGACATCGAAACAGTGGCTGCCGCTGACGGTGTAAAGGATGAGTTGTAGTAGAATGCTCTTGTTGTGTATCCATAGACTTTGAGCATCCACTGAAGGCGACTTACGGCGACAGGCAAGGAAATAGAGTAGGACATCACCTCAGATATAATGAACATCTAAGATTAAATTTCTTTGTGCTGATGATGTATACGGGTAGTCAGACTTTCCAGGTTTACTTCCTATAATGTAATAATCGTTATTATAGCATGTTCAACTGGCATATGTAATGTAGCACATACTGTGAATTAGCCTTATCCTGTATTATAATAAAATAAATTCAGACACTCTAGCATCAGAAGTTGCATGAATACCGAAGCTCGGGTTGGGCCTCTGCTGTTTCATACTTTATGTTTTTGTGGTGTCAGGGTAAACTCTTAGAAGTCAAATATAACATAGGTAGATGAGATTGGCTAAGTCTAGAAATAGATACTACTTGTATTCCGAGGGAACAGAGAAAAATACGCAAACGTAAGTGCAGTGTACCTACACAATATTCCGTTCCACTTCAACTGTAACAACACTTGACAAAGGATTTCAAGAAGTTTTAACAAATAAGAAGAAAATTTGGAATTAATTTTGTAGGGCTTTCCCCTCGCCCGAAGGAGAGGGAGCCCTTCCAGAAATTCTCAGTGACCCGTGAAGGCCAAAGAGGGGGTTTGGAAATAGTTTTCAACCAGCAATTGACGCGCCTCGGTATTACCTCACTAGCTGCGTCATTGCCCCAAGCGCAAAGATGCCTCAAAACGTTAGCCCACCTCCTCCTCTTATAGCCGCTCCCTTCCCTGGCACTGCTCCGTTGCCGAGGTGGGACTAAATTAGAGATCCCGCAACAGCACGAGAGCCTCTCGCAAGCTGGGCTTTCTCGCGCGCCATGTACGTTTCCTTGGGCCGTGTTGACCCGATGCTGCGGCCTTGAAATCCCGTTTAATTACGATCCAGCGATGCAACCCAAACACACCGATCCGTTCACCATTAATTAAATTTGTAAAATGGATGCGATAGCGCGTGGACCGCGCGAGTCCTCCTGTGTGAGACATTAGTCTAGTTAATGATTCATTAAGTTTCAACAGCCATTTCAAAAAGGCCCGCATCTAATATATAAAATAATAAAATGGCCGCAAGTACATCGATCCTACACGTCTACTCCTCCCCGCCGTCAAGTCCATCCCTGTTGATGGCGTACAGTCCAGATGGCTTCTTCCTAGCGGCATTGCTTGGTGACGGAGCGGTGGCAGTCGGTCCTGCGCTCGGCAGCCCGGTGGAGTTTGTCCTCACGGTGGACTAAGGCGGCGTTGAGCTCGGTCGCCCAGTGCTTCCTGATCTCCTCCTCCGTCGCCGATGCCGCATGTTCCTCCACCACTACCGCCGTGACTAGCGCCGCTTCGTGCATCACTGCCGCTGTGGCGGCTGCCCTCGCCTGCCACACTGCGGACGCTTCCTCGTCATGCTCCGATGATCGAGGTCTCTTGCGGCGGACATGCGGTGCGTCCTATGCACCTGCCAGGGGTCCCTTCCTCCTTGGCTAGGAGGCCCCAAGCCATAGCTAAGGTCATCACCTCTGCGACGCGGCCTTCCTTCTCTGCATCATCGGCGATGCGGTAGGCCTTGTTGCGTGCCGCATTGGCTGCAACATCGATCGCCGCTTCCTTTGTCGCCTACATGCGCACCGCGGTGCGACAACGCTCTTGCACGACAATGGTGGCAGCGCCGCGCGCCACCGTCTTCAAGAGCGCCATGGCCGCCTCATGGCGTACGCCACGCATGGTCGCCGCGGCGGCCTCCTTGGCCACCGTCTGCTCTGCGTCTGCCAGAGCCTAGTGAGCCTGCTGCGTCGCCGCCTCGACCACCTCCACTAACGCATGCTAGGCCACGTCGCCTTCGTGCTCAAAGGTGGCCACCTCGTCGTAAGCCTACCGGTGGACCATCTCCATGGCATGATCTCTACCTCCTCATTGGACCTCGGAGGGAAGCTGGCTAGGCACATCGCCCTTATGTGGTTGCAATTGGCGATATTTCGGTGAGGCATCGATAAATTTGGTGTTTTCGATGTCAATGGTGGGGTGGTGGTGGTGGTGCTTGTCGCTGCGCTAGTGGGTGTTCTTATAGCCCTCGTATTGGGCGGAAATTGGTTGTCGGGCGCGCGAAGTTTTCCGGTCGCGGCGGGCAACGATAAACGACCGGGAGCAGGGAACTGGAGCCGCCGTGCACCGGAACCAACTGGAAGCGCGGGAATCATCTAGGGCACGCGCCAATCCGGCTACGATGCATTAGCGTCCCATCGTCATTAAAGATAGAGCGTCATCCTTGACAACGGGCAGGTGGAGAGGACAATATGAGTCGGGCTGGACGCATCACCCAACCAATACGAACAGCCACCACTAAGAGCATCTCCAGTCGCGTCCCCAAAACCGTCCCCCAAAGGGATTTGGGGCGTGCCAGATAAAAAACGTTCCCAGCCGTGTTCCCCAAAACCGTTTTTTGTCTGGTGCGCCCCGATACGGTGTCCGACGCCCCAAGGTCGTCCCCGCCCCACAGGGATGCTTCGGGCACACCAGACACAGCGAAAAGCGAGGCGGGATCCCACATGTCGGCGACTATTTCCATAAATCGTTGGTTCGCGCCTTTTTTTCTCTCGCTCCTTCCCTCCCGCGCCTCCCATCCCCCCGCCGCCGCTGGATTTGCCAGCCGTTTCGACGACTGATCTCTTCTGAGAGTCGGCACCGTCGTCGTGACTGGCACTCTCGCCGGTCGTTCCGCCGCCGCCACTTCGCCAGCGCGTCCCAGAACGCGGCGTCAAATCCGCCCGACCTCTGCGCACACAAGGTGCTCGACGACTTGTCATGTACGCACGATTGGCCGCTGTTCGTTGCCTCGTCTGCCGCGGCGCATTTTTAACCATTGATTTTGCTTCACACATGGATAGCGAGGACGAGATGATTGCCCTACTGCTGGAGGACGAGCAAGCCTTCAACGATGACCTCCGGGAGCATTTGATGATCATCGCGTCCCTCCAGGACGTTTAACGCCAAGGTGGAGAAGATGAAGAGGCCGCGCCGCGGAGGATCAAAGCCGGGGAGAAAGAAGTCGAAGCCCCGACAGAGGATGGAGGGGCATACCATGCTGCACAACGACTACTTCGCAGATGAGGCAACACATGCCGACAATTTTCGGCGCCGGTATAGGATGAGCAAGGGTCTGTTCATGAATATCCTCCACGGCGTTCGAGAGTTCGACCCCTATGTCAAGCTCAAGCACGACGCTGTAGGCGATGTCGGGTTCTCGTCGATTCAGAAGTGCACCGCTGCCATGAGGATGCTTGCATACGGAGCACCTGCTTCGCATGAGTGAGTCTACTACCATTGAGTGCATGTACAAGTTTTGCCGAGCTGTGGTGGAAAAGTTTGGCAAATACTAGTGGAAAGTCATGCTCCACCATGCAACTATGAGGTCAATGGCCACAAATATACCAAAGGCTATTATCTAGCAGATGGTATATATCCAGAATGGGCTACTTTTGTCAAAACAATCTCGAATCCATCGGGTCAGAAGAATTCCCACTTGCTTCGCGACAAGAGGCTTGCAGGAAGGATGTCGAGCGGGCATTTGGTGTGCTTCAAACTTAATTTGCAATTGTTCGGTACACTGCTCTAAGCTGGTCTCATGACCAAATGTGGGAGGTGATGCAGGCTTGTATGATCATGCACAACATGATCATCAAGGATGACCACAAGAATCATGCCAGGACATATGTTGGTCCCTATGAGTGTTAGGTCCCTCTTGCGAAGGTTGATCATGAGTTGACTGCGGATTTTGCTGATTTTCTCGTCATACACGCAAAGCCCCGTGACAACAATGTTCACGAGCAACTTCAAGCTGATCTCGTTGAGCATTTGTGGAGGATCAAAGAATTATCAGCAAATGCCGCGGCACCTTGATCTAGCCCTATTTATTTGTTTAGTTGTTTTGTTATTTGTTGTATTTTAATTTGAAAATAATCTCCGCAACATATTTATTTGTATGCTATATTTAATAAATGGTTGTATTTTGATGTTTGGGGGCGGCGTTTGGGGGACGCGACTGGGAAGCGACGTCCTTCAAACGCGACACGAACAAAACACGTCCCCCGAACGCTCGATCCAGCGCCATTTGGAGACGGTTTGAGGGATGCGACTGGAGATGCTCTAATCTTTTTGGGGGGCCGACTCAAATATGACCGTTTGATTGTAATTTGGGATCCCTCCATTTTGGGTTAGCGTGCTGGATATCCTCTCAGGGCATGTACAATGGTAGAGAAGGCATAACTTCCCTTATCCCGCAACGTCAGCTAGAGAAGACATTAGATATAATTCATACTACCTACAATGAATTATCTCTTACATCCATCTCTAGCAATTAATATGAATAATTAAATTTTGGTAGGAAATTTGTTGTAAGGGGAGACATATGTGATACAATGGAGAAAATAGTCTCTTATATTTCTTAAGAGATGATCCCTTAGCTAAGGGAAGATAACCTTCTCTTTCTTTGTTCTCTCTCCCCAACTAAGTAAAAATCTAACGTGACATTTCTAAGAGAAGACTGACATCACCCGATTGTACATGCGCTCACTATTTAAAGAAGATCTTTCCTCTTCTCGTTCTGCGAGGAGGAACGGTCGGGCCCACTGTCAGCGTGAAGTGTACTGTACGGCCCCGTGTCCGTAACACCGCAGTTAATTGCCCTCGTGCTCTCTGTCTCTGCCTGTCTCCCCTCTAGACCCACGCGCATTTCCGGCGAGCCACCGCGCGGGGCCCGCCGATCTCCGGCGACACCGCCGATGATGGCGGCCGAGAAGAGGAGGCTGGCGTGCGCCGCCGCCCTCCCGCTCATCCTCCTCGCGCTCCGCGTCCTCCCCTCCGCCCCCCCGCCCGACCGCGGGGAAACCCTAGCCCCGCCTGCGGCCAGGTACGTCGTGCGGTTCCTCGAGTACCGCCCTGCCGAGGACCACCGGGATTACCTGGAGGCCCGTCTCCGCGGGGCCGCCGCGTCCTGGCGGTGGGTGGAGCGGCGGAACCCCGCGGCCGCGTTCCCGACCGACTTCGCCGTGCTCGAGATCCGCGACGCGCGCCGGGACGCCGTGCTCCCGGCCCTCCGGGCGCTCGGCCGCGTCCGGGACGTGCACGCGGACACCAGCTACTCGCGGGGCGTCCTGTCCGCGGATCAGCCGCACGGGCGGGGCAAGCGGTTCACCGCCATGTCGTTCGAGTGCGAGGAGGAGGAGGAGGACGATGTATGTAGGAATACCGAGCCTGTTTCCAGCCAGAATAGCAATTCTTCCTCTGGTAGCTGGAGGCGGAAGCTTCAAATGCAGGTGCATTTCTGTACCCATGGTGGAAACATCTCTGCATCATCATTTCCTTGCAAACTAGCACTCCGTATCACTCTGTTCCATAATATAAGCCGTTGTTGGCAGCATCTTACAGCCGAACATGAGTGCTATCTGTATAGCTATCTCATTAAAGGAATTGAATCTGTTAAAAAAAAAGGAAGTAAAGGAATTGAAAGGCTATTTTTAACACCTTATTTGTTCTTATATTGTCAAGTTGTTGCGAAAATCGTTGTATTTGAGTAAAGGTGTTACATGTATGATTTTTCTGTAGTTACTAAAAATGGGAGCGTTATACCTTATACAGTTCGGAAATGGACCCAGAATATTAGCATATTCCTATACAAACTGGAAGCAGAAATGAATGTTTATGCAGTGTATATTCCGCTTAAAGTCAGAACTGCTCCGAATTAGCATGATGCCGTGGCACTAAGTTGCAACGCTAATGCCAGTATACAATGTTCTAAACATTAGATGATATCATATAGATGACTCATATTTTGTGAATTGATCAGGGATTCTGATTTAATATGTGTCCTTTGACAGAGATCACTTGTAACATCTCTATTTGGAGCTGAACGACTCTGGGGAAGAGGCTTCACGGGCAGGAAAGTCAAAATGGCCATTTTTGACACTGGTATCCGGGCAGATCATCCACACTTTCGTAATATTAAGGTATGATAATGCGATATGGAGTAAATTTTGTTACCAATGATTTTTTTATATAGTATGCATGCATAAAGAGGTAGGAAAACATGAATTTGGGGAAAGCAAGGCAAACAACTATTTTTGTAAAAGCTCATGCCGTGCTCTTGAACACCACATTCAGTATCTTACAATGAACCTATGAGTGTTCTTGCTTAACACTTTGCCCTTACTGAAGTGCTTCTTCGGAGATGTTACATCACTAATTCATGTCAGCCTTCATGAAAACTATGGTGGCGATGCCTTGTGGAAATTGCTATACTTTTATCTTCTTCTATGCAAAAGCAATTATAGCTTGCTACCCTGATTAATTATTGTTGCAAGACAAACGTATAGCTGCATTATTTTCTGCATATGACGTTATCTTAGAGTTTGTATTTTTCCCAGAAGGTTGAAGTCTTTCTAAGACAGCATAACTTTGTAGGAGCGTACAAATTGGACAAATGAAGACACGTTAAATGATAACCTTGGGCATGGAACATTTGTAGCTGGAGTTATTGCTGGTCAAGATGCAGAATGCCCTGGATTTGCACCAGACACTGAGATATATGCATTTCGAGTGTTCACAGATGCTCAGGTACTGGACTTGGTTGCTATATATGAAGCACACCCACCAGCTTTTCTCACCATCGTAATTATTTGTTACCTTCTTTGAGCTTCACAATTGCAAATGGAAGGGAATGCCCTCAAAACTGGGGAAACTGATCTGTAACTTTCTGTAAAGATGTAGAGGAATCTTCCACTGTCTTACATGCAATTGATATGTTATATGTGCCACCTCTGTCCCAAAATAATTGGCTCAGCTTTGTCTAGATATGGATGTATCTACACACTAAAATGGCTGAGTCACTTATTTTGGGACGGAGGGAATATTATTATTTCTGTAGGTGCAAAATAAAATTTAGAGTCATATTGAGCCATGAGGTGCTATGCTTTATTATTATTCTTATCTATTGGAAGCCCTACAATTAATTATGTTGAAAGTTGTGCTGGTAAGTTTTTGAGAATTTCTTCTTGTTCTCAGTGCAGATATCCTACACATCATGGTTCTTGGATGCATTCAATTATGCGATAGCAACTGGTATGGATGTACTGAATCTGAGTATTGGTGGACCTGATTACCTGGATCTGCCCTTTGTGGAAAAGGTACAACTTGGCTATGATTGTCAAACTTCCATGTGTTCCATTTACCTCTTCACTGTATTATTTGTATTACATCACCTTTCGGGTTTTGTACTGCATGGTTTTTAAAATATTGCAGCTTGTAGTTACAATGTAATGATAGTAGCTTGTAGCTCTTTAATGATGGGCTACTGGTAACTGGCAGCATCCTTAGTATAGTATGTATCCTGGCTTCTTTGTCAATTAGTTATCATCTTATTATTTTAGTTGTTGATGATAGGTGTGAGCTTATTGACATAGCACTGATGGGAAGAGGCCCACTTATTAACCCAATAAAGTCGTTGTTTTGAATAAAGGATTCTGTAGTAATTTGTAGCATTTAATCTATACTAGGAATCCACATACCATATCTGTGCAGATCTAATCGGCCATGAATTAGTATTTATTGGCTAAAGTTCTTTGTGAATGTTGTCTGTCATTGACTTGAATAACTCAGCTGGATTGTCCTGTTCTTTATCCTTGCTGTCTCATGTTTTTGGTTTCACTGCATTTTTCCTTCATTGCATGGTATTGCATACTTTTCTGCTTACTTGAGTAAAAAGAGCCAGTCTGAGTCACCAGTGCTAAAATATGTTACCTGCTGCTTAATGAGTAAAAATTTGGGTCAAGAATGTCTGCAGTAAATTTCCAGTGGGAGCTTGAAATCTTCTGAATTGTTTCTGTAGGTCTGGGAGCTCACAGCGAACAACATTATTATGGTATCAGCTATTGGAAATGATGGTCCTCTCTATGGCACATTAAATAACCCAGCTGATCAAAGCGATGTCATCGGAGTTGGTGGTATTGATTACAACAACCATATAGCTTCATTTTCCTCTAGGGGCATGACTACCTGGGAACTTCCTCATGGGTCAGTCTTTTAACTTGGTAGTGTACTGTTTTCTTTGATTGTCACTAGTTTTCTCATATCCACGAAAAGATTTTGCCGGGTCTTTTTAGCGTACATTGGCAAGAGTTCACTAGAACAGTGGGCGAAGGGTATGCATTGTTTGCTATATCTGTAATCTTGAAATGATTGAACGTTTAGGTTATGGATATTTCATATTTTCATCTTTTCTATGGAGGTAAAGGTCTTTGCTGGGTCTTCTTTATGAAATTTTCCATCTCATATGGTGTTTCTTGTAAACCAATACACACAATATTGTTTCTGGTGTCAAGCAAAATTAGTCATGTAAAGTTCCAAGCAGATGACTGTATTTATAATGTTGTGACTCTTGATGGCTGTAGTTACATCCTTTTTATGTTGGTGTGACATATTTCAACATCTGCACCTTTTATGAGAGCTTCTTGTTTGGGATGCTAGTGCAGAATATCTATGTGTTCTTTTGTGAAATGCGATGGAAAAAACTATTTTCGGTACTCCTAACTTTTATGGGTTACTTATACTTAGCTTGTAATTGTTACTGAAGAGAAAAAGCTGATGTTGCAAAGGTGATGTATGTTTTGTAGTGATTCCTTTTTTACAGTTCCAATCAACCTTACTCTTATACTCACCTCATTTCATTTTGGAAAATAGTATCCTCAGAATGTGTGTCTTCAATTTTTTTTGCAGATATGGCCGTGTAAAACCTGACGTTGTCGCGTATAGTCGTGATATAATGGGCTCTAAGATCAGTACAGGTTGTAAGACCCTTTCAGGTACCAGTGTCGCAAGCCCGGTGGTTGCTGGAGTAGTATGTCTGCTAGTTAGTGTCATACCAGAAGACAAGCGGAAGTCCATCCTTAATCCTGCTAGTATGAAACAGGCCCTTGTCGAGGGCGCTTCTAAACTTTTGGGGCCAAACATATATGAGCAGGGTGCGGGCAAGCTTGATCTGTAAGTTTCTTGCCTCTGTTTTATATACCTCTTCATAGGTCTATGGTGTGTCGGACATTTCAAATGTATCCCTGTCAACCTTGTCTGCCTTTTGTTTTTATTGTTTGCTCAAGTCATGCTCATTTATTCTACCATCCTTTTTCAGCTGGCAATCATATGAAATATTGAAAAATTACCAACCACGTGCAAGCATATTTCCAAACATGCTTGACTTCACCGAATGTCCATATTTCTGGCCTTTTTGTCGCCAACCTCTGTACGCTGGAGCTATGCCAGTAGTCTTCAATGCTACAATTCTGAACGGGATGGGGGTGATCGGTTATGTTAAGGATCCACCTGTATGGCAGCCATCTGAAGATGTGGGCAATCTTCTTAGTGTTCACTTCACATACTCTGACACCATCTGGCCTTGGACAGGGTACCTTGCCCTGCACATGCAAGTTAAAAGCGAAGGTTCTCAGTTTTCAGGTATAATTAGTGGCAATGTTACTCTGTCGATTTACAGCCCAGCTGCTCAGGGGGAAAGCAGCCCACGGAGTAGTACATGTGTTCTTTACCTGAAGATCATGGTGGTTCCAACACCTGTTAGGTCCAGAAGAATACTGTGGGACCAATTTCATAACATCAAGTACCCATCTGGATATGTTCCAAGGGATTCACTTAATGTGCATAATGATATCCTTGATTGGCATGGTGATCACCTGCACACAAATTTTCACATACTGTTCAACATGCTGAGAGATGCAGGATACTATATTGAGACCCTTGGGTCACCACTTACCTGCTTTGATGCTAGCAATTATGGTACACTGCTCATGGTTGATCTTGAGGATGAGTACTTCAGTGAAGAGATTCAGAAACTGAGGGATGATGTTGTACACAAGGGGCTTGGTCTTGCTGTTTTTGCTGAGTGGTATCATGTTGATACAATGGTGAAGATGACATTCTTTGATGAAAATACCCGCAGTTGGTGGACTCCGATTACTGGAGGTGCAAATATTCCTGCCCTTAATGAACTTTTGGCACCATTTGACATTGCTTTGGGGGGCAAAATACTGAGTGGCGACTTCTCAATCAACGGCGAGCAGTCGCACTATGCTTCTGGGACTGATATAGTGCAGTTCCCAGCAGGAGGTTTTTTGCATAGCTTCGAACTCCATGAGAACTCCAAAGCTGCACAGGATAGTTCAACCCCAGATACACAAAACTCCCAGTCCCAGGAGAAGAGGAAGGTTAGTTGGTTAATTTCTGGTGTTACATTCTTTTATCTGCGAGTGTGAGGTTAGGAGCTATCATCATGTTAACCTCGTAATGGTAGCCCCTTCGATGTATAACACTCTTTTGGTTAAACAGAAGCTCAAGGTTTATACTGCTAGATTTGCAATAATTTTTTTTTAAACAAATGCAAAGAGTGATATTGTTACATGGATGGTGGTTTCTTGTTGTGTCACACAAGTCACTAACTGACTCTGGTTTGCCATCGTGATGAGTTTGAGACCACAGAGGAGGTGTGGACCTGTCTTAAATTGCACCTCATGTTTCACTCCCATAGCCTGCTTTGATACCAGTCATCATCCAGCGTGGCGAAACTGCTTCCAACACTGGACTTGGGTCTATTTGCTCTTGTTTCGGAAGTTCTCGTTGTAGATGCAAAATTTTTTTTGGCCGTACGATTTTATCCACAAGAATAGTTTTTTGGACCTGTTTTACACTAGTATTTTTTTTCTCAACCTTCACATTATGTAACATTGTCATATGAATTCGTTATTCAAGGCTTATCTATTTCTCCTTGTCAGCTCTCCTCGATTCTTGGTATGACTGAAGCAGGCGAAGGGAGAATAGCAGTTTATGGAGATTCAAATTGTCTTGACAGTAGTCACATGGTAACAAACTGTTATTGGCTATTGAGAAAAATTGTGGAGTTTGTTGGCAACGGAGTCAGAGATCCCGTCCTTTTCTCAGAAGCGGCTCAGTTGAAATTTCCAGTTTTTGAGAACATCCAGCAACCCTTGCGTAGACCTGATGTAAATTTTTCGTTGTATTCTACTGTCACTGACAAGGAATTGATCTGTCACAAGGATTCCCGGTTTGAGGTTTGGGGAACAAAAGGTTATGGTATTCAACCAGCAGGCACAACAAGAAAGCTGCCAGAATACCAAGGGAGTGAAGTTTCTAGTACTCCCAATCTGACAATAAAAGCTTCTGAAAACAGACAAGATGAAGGTGGCTTGCAAAAAACTAATTCAACACCAAGTGCTAATAAATTTTATGATAAAAGAGATTACTTTGGCTTTATTAGTCATGAAGAGGTACCATGCAAGCAACACTTTTCCTTTCTTTGTTCTGTCGGCTTCAAGGTTCCCTTTGAGCTGTGGAAATTATGTAAACACTAAACTGACTAGCATCATTGACATTTGTTAGTGCTGATTCTGTGGTACTACTGTTTTGCAGGTTGACATAGGAATGTTAGTGGCAAGCCAATGGATGGTACCTTGCTTTGCTGCCACTACTTGTAAGTAATGTACACTTAATATTAAATACATGCAAATGTGGGCCCGCCAATGCGTGTGTAACTTTCTCATCCGCTTCTCCAATACGCAGGCCTTATGGTGTACCTCAGTTGCCGAGCGCAACAAAAGCGCCGTCGACGAAGGAAAGGGTTGGCAACTGGTCGTCTAACAAGTTTGGTATAACGTGAACAGCTATTTGGGGCCAAATAAGGCTTTGACAGCTGCACTTTTGGCTGGCAGCCATGGTAAGATAACCGGAGCTACATCGGCCAAGAGAAAATAAAGAAGCTCAGCCCTGCTAGAGATCCCTGATCATAATTTCAGTCTGCAATGGGCATCAACTGAGGCTGCTCTCAGCACCGTATCTGGGGATGCATGGCTCATATTTTATTCTGAGCGAAGAGGGCTGGTTCAACGCTTCCGCAACTGCATGTAGGATCCCCACTCTGTTCCAACCTTGCATAGCCATCTAGTTCGTAGTTGCTCAAAATTTTGTCTCTGTACTAATACACTGCTTGTTAGGACATCCTCGATGAGAGCTAATTCACTAGGAAGAGGCTAGAATTAGTAGAAAATTGCTTATTAACCACTCACCGAGACGTGGTTTGCAAATATGTCATGCAATAGATATATTTTGCTTACGTGACCACTGAACAAAAACTCATTGCCAATATGAATATGTCATCATTACCCTTACCCGTGAGCTTACGTTGAATCACGTATGTGTCATTATGTACTACCTCGGGCCCAAATTACTTGGCACAATCATGCTATGTCCAATACGGAGTATAAGTGTACTCCTGAGTGCGCCAATTGATTTAGGCCGGAGCCCGGAGGGACTAATGAATTTTGAAAACTGGCGGAGTGGCCTGTGCAGTGTCAGCCTAGGTTTTCAAATTCGGAATCTTTGGCATTTGACTCCACTTCCGAGTAGTTGTTTGCATGATACATAAAACAGAGCAGTGTTCTTTTTATTATGTTTTCCCTCTGATTTTATGGTTCTGATTTTGTGAGTGAGCAGCTTTGTTGAGCGCACTCCGGTAGACATAAGGACAGGTTGGGTTAGCTCAGATGGTCGAGTACCCATTGATCTGTTGGCGCTTTACCAACCCGTTTGAGATCCGTTAGTCGTTCTCTCTTCTCAATTGCCTCAGTTTGAGTTTCGTTTTGACAGTAGTTTACTATTTTTTTTTCGCAGTCATCATGCTAGTTACCTTTGTTATTGATCAAATAGTTTCTTTCCTCAGCTTCTAGGCTGAGCGATTCTTATCTTATTCACGTTAGCAGGCTGATAATTCTACGGAAAGAATTTACGTCATAAAACACAAAAATATTTTGAAGTTTGAGTGAGGATAATTGCCTTTAATTCAAAAACATGGAATTGTGTTCACCTTTGTAAGCAAAAAATCTCCGGTAAATCCTATGTTGCTTCCCGATTTCTTGAATTGGTTGATTGTGTTTTCTAATTGGACAATGTTGTGGATCCTCACACAAATTGAAGCAGTTATGCATTTCCCCCCGCTATTTTGCACCAAAAGACACAACCTGTACAAACTTGTAAAAAATTGAAAAGTCAAACATAAACTCAAAAAAGCCATGTACAAATTCATTGGGATAAAGGCCTGACATACTGAAATGGAAGATATGCTCTGAGAAAGTAAGCGTAAAAATCGAACAAAAAATAAGTAAAAAAGAAATATGAAATAAGTTGTCCTGTGGAGTCCTAGCCAGTGTAAAATGTAGAAGGGAAGTTAGGGATTGTTAGCAACTTAATGTACATAGGTAATTACCGTTGACATAAAAAACAATACACTTCATTACACCATAATTTTGTCCGTATGTAACTACTGTAAATGCACAAAATAAATTTGTACGTGCAAAATCTAATTGGTTTTTAGTGACATTTTTCACTCTCCTAAAGCGATGCTCGATGGTTCTCTCTCAAAGTTTCATAGTACGGCTCATAAAGTTAATCCCTCGATAGTTAGTACAATTTTGAATATCTCCTTTATTCTTGAAGATAGTAGGTACAGAGGTACTAATATGCTTTTTTTCTTCACTCATCAGGTATCTTATTCAACCGAAAAGTGTGGTTAAATAGCTTAGTTAGCCATCGCCTCATCTTCAAGACTTCTCCACACCTCATTGAAATATCATTTGGGACAAGAGACTTTCCTCCTTTCATTCTTTTGATGGGCTCTTTAACCTCAAGCTCTTGAATCGTCCGCACGAATTATGTAAACTATTTCTATGAATAAAAAAATCATCATCATTTTTCTTGCGTCCAGGCTACCCAATGCAAAGGATCAATCCTGCCATGGCAGACTATTTTATGTCCGTGGCCCGACATATACAGATGGAAATAGTCATTTTTCGTGATCAAGTGCATGCCCATAGAGGATCGAGGATCCGGTTGCAGTTAGGACATGCCTCGTTGTGCTTACACACTTACTACTGTAGTATATAGTAGAGCGAAGGAAAGAAGAATCTCCGGAAGTTGTCTTCCGGTACGTTGACTTTGTCAGGCACAGGCTAGCTTCAGCCTTCAAGGTCTCCTCGGTCGTACGTACAGCCTTACCCGGCTGTGCTGTGTAATCCAGCAAGAACACGATCTCATCTCCTCGATCCCACATGCGCCCGCGGCATTAGCTCCGCGCGCTTCCGTATTATCCTTCGTCTCTACGTGACAATGCTTGATATACGGCGGACTGGTAAGTAATTACTAGCTTGATCGGTTGTCGTTGCGAGGCATCCATCCATGGCCGGCCGCCACACCGGAGGGACCCCGTTCCTCGTCTCGCCGGAGACGGGGCACGCCATGCCCTGCTCCTCCGACGCCTCCTACTCCTTAACCGCCACCGGCGACGGCGATGGCAAGGAGGCGGCGGCGGGCGACGCCGGGGCGGAATTCGTGCTGGAGTCCAAGGGGACGTGGTGGCACGCGGGGTTCCACCTGACGACGGCCATGGTCGGGCCGACGGTGCTCACGCTGCCGTACGCGCTCCGGGGGATGGGCTGGGGGCTGGGGCTCGCGGCCCTCACCGCCGTCGCCGCGGTCACCTTCTACACGTACTACCTCATGTCCAGGGTGCTCGACCACTGCGAGGCCGCCGGCCGCCGCCACATTCGCTTCCGGGAGCTCGCCGCCGACGTCCTCGGTAACTACTTATCTCTGTTTCGTCCATCAATGCGCTAATTCATAACATTACTATGCACCAACCAATTCGTGGCCTGGTTAAGATTATCTATGTATTTTGGCAGGATCTGGATTGGTGTTCTACCTGGTGGTCACCGTGCAGACGGCGATCAACGCCGGGATCACCATCGGCAGTATCCTCATCGCCGGCGACTGCCTGCAGGTACATGCATAGTACTCAAACTTGAGCTGAGCACATGGTCAGAAACTCCTACAAGACAGGGACAAATCGTGTCAACAAAAACTGAAATAAAATGCTGCAGAGAAACACAATGTCCACCAATCTTATTTAGCCTGTCTAACTGATCTTTCTTTTGCAGATCATGTACACGAGCTTGGCGCCAGATGGCTCCTTGAAGCTGTACCATTTCATCATAATCGTCGCCGTCGTGCTGTCCCTGTTCTCTCAGATGCCGTCCTTCCACTCGCTGCGGTACATCAACCTCGGCTCGCTGATCCTCAGCTTCGGCTACACCATCCTCGTCTCCGCCGCTTGCATCCGGGCAGGTGCAGCACATAAACACCAACGATCACATATTTCTAAAGAAATATCTCTTGTCGATCTCAATTCTGGAATTTTTTATAGGTATGCTGAGCAATGCTCCGGTGAAGGATTACTCGTTGACTCCGTCCAAGTCCGGGAGGACCTTCGACACTTTCCTGTCCATCTCCATCCTGGCCACCGTGTTTGGCAACGGCATCCTACCGGAGATCCAAGCCACGCTGGCGCCACCGGCGGCCGGGAAGATGCTCAAGGCGTTGCTGCTCTGTTACACCGTGATCTTCTTCACCTTCTACCTGTCGGCCATCTCCGGCTACTGGGCCTTCGGCAACGCCGTGCAGTCCAACGCGCTCCAGAGCCTGATGCCGGACTCGGGACCCTCGCTGGCGCCGACGTGGCTGCTCGGCCTCTCCGTGGTGCTCATCCTCCTCCAGCTCCTGGCCATCGCGCTGGTGTATTCGCAGGTGGCGTATGAGATGATGGAGAAGCGGTCGGCGGACGCGAAGCACGGAAGGTTCTCGCGGCGGAACCTGGTGCCGCGCGTGGCGCTGCGGACCGGCTACGTGGCGGTGTGCTCGCTCGTGGCGGCGGCGCTGCCGTTCTTTGGCGACATCGTGGGCGTGATCGGTGCCGTGGGGTTCATCCCGCTCGACTTCGTGCTCCCCGTCGTCATGTACAATGTGGCGCTGGCCCCGCCTAGGAGGTCGCCGGTGTACATAGTCAATGCGGCAATCATCGTCGTGTTCACGGCCGTCGGGGTCATCGGCGCAGTCGCGTCCATTCGAAAGCTTGTGCTGGACGCCGGACAGTTCAAGCTATTCAGCGACCACGTTGTTGACTGAGTTCATTGCTTCGGTTTACCCCACCCAACAACCACACCCTTCTTCCCAGTTTTTTTTTTGAGAGAAAGCATATATAGCTTTATTACGCAACAATCTGGGCAGAATCGTCCATTACAGCAGTACTGGGCACTGGCGCACTCCGGCACCTCATACTCCCACTGGAGTTTACATCACATGTAATGTAAGACCATGTTTGGCTAATTCATGGGCAGCTTTATTAGTAGCTCGCCTGGTATATAGGACTGAACAAGAAGAAAACCATGTTTTACTCTGAACCTTGAGATCCTCAATGATCGCCGCCTCCCTTGAAAAGTCAGGCTTCTTATTATTCAGCGCCATAGCTAACACTTGAGCATCAGTTTCAAATACAACTCTGATCACGCCTAGCTCTGCTGCAAGATTAAAGGCTTCCTCCATTGCCTTGAGCTCCGCTGAGAAAGCATCATGAATGGCGGTTGAGCTGCCAGCTCGCGCTTCAACAACTTGTCCGTCAGCCGAACGTGCTATGATCCCCCATGCTCCAAGAGCTTGTCCCTCTACAAAGGCTCCATCAGTATTAATCTTTATAGTACCCTCGGACGGTGGTCTCCAGCTCCCCTCCTTTGAACCCATCTGGTTTGTATCCTTTGCAAAGGAGGACAAATATTCAGCTGCTGTGCACTTAACCCGATGTGCTAGGTTCGGTGTGTGCATTGGAATTTCTCCCTCTCGTATTCTGTTTCGTTCCTGCCACCATAGCCACCACATGGTGATGATTTGTATCTTTTGTGTTTCTGGCAAACTCCAGATAAGGTCCATCGCTGCTTCAATGCTACTGCTTGTCTCCAAGTTTTGCCTCAGATTTTCATACCCCAGTAACCTCCAAAGTGGTTTCACTTCCTTACACTTCACAAATAGGTGACAACCCTCCTCAAGAGCACGGTTGCAGAACAGGCAATTTGTGTTTTCTATAGAAACTCCTCTTCTAATAAGATTATCTCTGATGGCGAGGGAATTGTGTGCACATCTCCACCAAAAATGTTTGACTTTATTTGGGCACTTGAGCTTCCAAATACGCCACCATTTCTGCTTTCCTCCTCCTCCAAGGACTTCTGGTCTTTGCAGACTAGAGCTAGCATCAGTTTCGGTTCTTTGCATTTCAAGTTCAGTAAATAACTTGTAAGCATTCTTGACCGAATGAAGACCGCGAGGATCAAACTGCCAAGCAATAAAATCGACCGCTCCATCTCGAAGAGGCATGTCTAGTATCATACGTGCTTCCGCTGCTGAAAACGTGTCCACAACCAGTTGTTGATCCCATTGTCCTGTTACTGGACTTATAAGCTCAGCCACCTTAGTCAGTATACTGTCCCCACAAGGTGTAATAATTTTTCGTGACCATGCCCTTGGAATCCACGGATCCTGCCATATTTAACTTGTTCTCCATCCCCAATTCTCCACACTGCTCCTTCCTTGACCAGCTCGACACCATGGAGAATACTTCGCCAGGTGTAGGACATGCTATCAGTTGGTTCAGCTTCGAGAATGTGACAGTTTGGGAAATATTTGGCCTTCAAAATTGTTGCACAAAGGCTGTCTGGATTTTGGATAAACCTCCAGACTTGTCTCGAGAGCATAGCAATATTAAAACCGTGCAGGTCACGGAAACCCAAACCACCCTGACCTTTTGGTTTGATTAATTTCTTCCAACTCAGCCAATGGATCTTGTTCTCCTTATCTTGTTGGCTCCACCAATATTTTGCTATCATAGCACTAAGCTCATCACAAAATCCCTTTGTGAGGTAAAAACATGACATAAGAAATGTTGGAATAGCTTGGGCTACGGCTTTTATCAAAATTTCTTTCCCCGCTTTAGACAACAGCTTTTCCTTCCATCCCTGTATGATTTTCCAGATTTTATCTTTTATATAAGCAAATGCCTTCCTCTTTGAACGACCTATATACACGAGCATCCCCAGATATTTCTCATTCCAGTCCTCACTTTCAATACCCAACTCAGATTTGATCATATCCTTGACTCGCCGTTTTGTATTCGCACTAAACAACAATGATGACTTCTCTGAATTTATGCATTGGTCTGAACAATTCTCATAGAGACAAAGAATTTCCTTTAGCACCCTTGCTTCCTCTCGCTGAGCTTTCATGAGCATGACAGAGTCGTCCGCGAAGAACAAATGGGTAAGACTTGGAGCCCTCTGACAAATCTTCAACCCATCGAATGTTCCTTGCCTTTCAGCCTCCTTCAACAACGCAGCTTAGTCCTTCCGCGCAAATGACAAATAAATAAGGCGACAAAGGGTCTCCCTGACGAAGACCCCTAGTTGGTGACAATTGTTCCGTGGCCTGCCCGTTGACCTTAATTCGATAAGTCACCGTTGTCACACAGCGCATCACCACCTCCACCCAACTCTGGTTGAAGCCCATCTTTAACATCATTTGACGCAAAAATTCCCATTCCACGCGGTCATAGGCTTTACTCATATCAGCCTTGACAGCCACATAACTCTCTCCTCCTTTCCTTCTATTCTTCAGAAAATGTGTTGCCTCATATGCCATTAAAATGTTGTCTGTGATTAGCCTCCCGGGCACAAATGCACTCTGATTGTCCGAGATGATGTTCGGAAGAATGAGCTTGAGTCTATTTGCGAGTACCTTTGAAACTAATTTGTAAAGGACATTGCATAGACTAATAGGCCTCAGGTCTTTAATTCTCGAGGGATCCCTCACCTTTGGAATCAGCACAACAAATGTTTCATTCCATCCGTCTGGCATAGCCCCACCTTTTAGCACATTCAGAACCTCCTCCACTATAGTGTCCCCTATGACATGCCAATATTTTTTGTAAAACAGAGATGGCATCCCATCCGGACCAGGCGCCTTGAGGTCCCCAATGTGATCTAGCGCAGCCTTTACTTCCATTGCCGTGAATTCAGCCGTTAGACATTCGTTCATAGCTTGTGTCACACATGGCTGCACCACTGCCAATAACTCTTCAATGCGATCACCTCTTTGAGAAGAGAAAAGGTCCTGAAAATAAGATAGAATATAAGTAGTTAAACCTCCTCCCTCTTCCACCTCTGATCCATCCTCCCTTCTTAGCTTCTTGGTGCGGTTATTTTTCTTTCGCGCCGAAGCAAAGGAATGAAAGTAACGTGTGTTTCTATCACCCTCTTTCAGCCACCATGCATGTGCACGCTGCCTCCATTTTATGTTCTTCATCTCCTCCAAATGTTCGAGGTGGCAGCGTAGCCTAGTTTCCTCCTCTACTTTCTCCCTTGAGATCGGTGCAAGCATGCATGTCTCCAACTCATTTCTAGCCTTTTTTATCCGCTTATCCAAATCTCCAACAACATCCCGGCTCCAGCAAGTTAAATCATTAGCTACTGTTTTAATCACTTGGGCCACATTTCGTCCTCCCTCCTCCCAACCTCTCTTCCATGCCGCCTCAATAATCTCATCACAACCCTCCTCCCTCACCCATCTTTCCTCAAAACGGAAGTTCGGTTCACAACAAGGACCCTCTTCCTCACCCTCCGTATCGATTAGGACTGGCCTGTGATCAGAATGCCTCGGGTTACCATTTACAACCTTAAATTTTGGAAACTTTAGACACCATTCACTATTTCCTGTAGCTCGGTCCAAGCGTTCACATATATATCCATCCACATTGTGACAATGATTTCGCCACGTGAATTTATCTCCTGCATAGCCTAAGTCATTCAAACCGCAACTCTCCAAAGCATCCCGAAACTGATCCATACATACCTGGGGCCGAACCGCCCCACCACACTTCTCATCACTTGTAAGTATCTCGTTAAAATCACCCGCACAAAGCCATGGTCCGTGTCTTTGGTGCCGCCGACCAAGAGTACGTAGCATCTTCCATGTTTCCTTCTTTCTCTCTCGTCCGTGATTCCCCATATACTCCGAGTCAGCCTCCGCATCTCCCCATTTGATTCTCAGTAATATCAAAGTCAATGTGTCTCCTCCCGGATGATCGAAGTGACAAGTTCAAATCTTTCCTCCGTAAAGCCGCAAGCCCCCTACTTCTACCATCGGATTCACCACCCACATGCTAGCGAGCCCTAGCATCCACCTAAACCTCTCCATCTCACGTCCATCAAGTTTTGTTTCAAACAAGAATAAAACATCGTGGTCTTCCCTCCTCTTGAGCTGCAAGAGGCTATTCACCGCCGGCCATTCCCGTCCCCGACGCGTTGTGTCCACATATTTTCATTGCGCCCGGCGGGGCTGGTTCTGCAGCCCGGCCGATATTGCTTCAATTTCCACGACCTCATCAGAGGTTGTAACTCCCTTCCCCTTCTTCATCACTCCCTTATCACTATCCTCCCCACTCCTCTTCTTCTTTTGAGCATTTTCCTCATCAATGTCCATCACATCCTCTGTGCTCTGACGTTTCCTTCCCACTATCACCTTTGGGGAAGTATCTGTGCCTTTTGCTTTGCGCTGCCTCCTCCTATATGTTCCCTTGATTTCCCTTCCACTCCTCCCAGCTGATGCTTGGACGTTGCATGACCCCTGTGGCTGCTTGTCCTTTAACGCAATTGTCTTTCCTTGCATCAACTCCTGAGCCTCCGACCGACATAGCTGCCCATGTCCATCCATCACTACTTCTGGTTGGTTATGTATTTGCAAACCTTCCTTTATTGTAGTGGTAAACCCTTTATCATTTTGAACGGGTCCTGGTGCTATCTTTCCGTTCTCAATGCCTGCTCGTTTTGTTTCATCAAGACTGGGTTGTTTCGTAAAGCCTTCCCCTACTGTCGAATTGTCATTTTGATGTCCGTTTTTCGCACTTCTATCAGTCAACTTTAGTGGACTAGAACCCACTTTCTCCTCCCCATTATTCCTACCACCACGGCCCGAAACCCGGGTCAGGTCCTTCCTCCATGAGAGACTATCACTTCCAGAGTCGCTTCCCCAGCTTCCTGGGCCATTGTACTTCCTATTATCATTCTGGTTTCTGGTAGTCCACAAGCCTCTATCCCCCGAGTTGTTGCTCTTCTGATTCGGCGTCCACTTGAGCCAACTGCCGAATTGTTGTATCTCCCCTTTTTTCAACTGGATATCACACCCTTTATCTTTATGGCCGATCATCCCACATGTAAAACAAAAGTCAGGCAGGTACTCTGTTGGAGATATGCCCAAGAGGCAATAATAAAATGGTTATTATAATATCTTTAAGTTTATGATAATGTTTACATACCATGCTATAATTGTATTAACCGAAACATTGATACATGTGTGTTATGTGAACAACAAGGAGTCCCTAGTAAGCCTCTTGTATAACTAGCTTGTTGATCAATAGATGATCATCGTTTCATGATCATGAACATTGGATGTTATTAATAACAAGGTTATGTCATTATGTGAATGATATAATGGACACACCCAATTAAGCGTAGCATAAGATCACGTCATTAAGTTATTTGCTATAAGCTTTCGATACATAGTTACCTAGTCCTTATGACCATGAGATCATGTAAATCACTTATACCGGAAAGGTACTTTGATTACATCAAACGCCACTGCGTAAATGGGTGGTTATAAAGGTGGGATTAAGTATCCGGAAAGTATGAGTTGAGGCATATGGATCAACAATGGGATTTGTCCATCCCGATGACTGGATAGATATACTCCGGGCCCTCTCGGTGGAATGTCGTCTAATGTCTTGCAAGCATATGAATAAGTTCATAAGAGACCACATACCACGGTACGAGTAAAGAGTACTTGTCGGAGACGAGGTTGAACAAGGTATAGAGTGATACCGATGATCAAACCTCGGACAAGTAAAATATCGCGTGACAAAGGGAATTGGTATCGTATGTGAATGGTTCATTCGATCACTAAGTCATCGTTGAATATGTGGGAGCCATTATGGATCTCCGGATCCCGCTATTGGTTATTGGTCTGAGAGAGATCTCAACCATGTCTACTTAGTTCGCGAACCGTAGGGTGACACACTTAAGGTTTGATGTTGTAATAGTAGAACTTGAATATGGAATGGAGTTCGAAGTATTGTTCGAAGTCTCGGATGGGATCCCGGACATCACGAGGAGTTCCGGAATGGTCCGGAGAATAAGATTCATATATAGGAAGTCATATTCCAAGTTTGGAAATGATCCGGTGCATTTATGGAAGGTTCTAGAAGGTTCTAGAAAAGTCCGGAAGAAATCACTAAGGAAGGAAGAGTCCCGGAGGGACTCCACCTCCCCATGGCCGGCCAACCCTAGAGGGGGAGTCCAAGGTGGACTCCACCAAGGGGGCCGGCCACCCCCCCTCATGGAAGGGTGGGAATCCCACTTGGGTGGGAGTCCCACCTTGGGTAGGTTTCCCTACTACATGGAAGGTTTTGGGTTGGGGTCTTATTCGAAGACTTGTAGTCCAACACTTGGGGTTCCACCTATATAATGAGGGGCATAGGGGAGGGGGCCGGCCACCACAAAGCCACAAGCTGGCCGCACCCCAACACCACAAGGTGGCCGCACCCTATAGTGGCCGGCGCCCCCCTCTCCCAAACCCTAGCCGCCCCCTCTCCTCCATAGCTCCCGCGTGCTTTAGCGAAGCTCCGCCGGAGTTCTCCACCGCCACCGACACCACGCCGTCGTGCCGTCGGATTCAAGAGGAGCTACTACTTCCGCTGCCCGCTGGAACGGGAGGTGGACATCGTCTTCATCAACAACCGAACGTGTGACCGAGTACGGAGGTGCTGCCCGTTCGTGGCGCCGTGATCAAGATCTTCTACGCGCATTTGCAAGCGGCAAGTGAACGTCTACCGCAGCAACAAGAGCCTCATCTTGTAGGCTATGGAATCTCTTCAAGGGTGAGACTCGATAATCCCCTCGTTGCTACCGTCTTCTAGACTGCATCTTGGCTTGGATTTCGTGTTCGCGGTAGGAAATTTTTTATTTTCTATGCAACGTTATCCTACAGTGGTATCAGAGCCGTGTCTATGCATAGATGGTTGCACGAGTAGAACACAATGGTTTTGTGGGCGTTGATGCTTATGTTGTCTTTAGTTTGAGTACTTTGCATCTTTGTGGCATAGTGGGATGAAGCGGCTCGGGCTAACTTTACATGACCGCGTTCATGAGATTTGCTCCACGCTCGACATGCAACTTGTATTGCATAAGTGGCTTTGCGGGTGTCTGTCTCTCCTACTATAGTGAAGATTCAATTTACTCTTCTATTGACAACACTAGTATCACCGTTGTGGTTCATGTTCGTAGGTAGATTAGATCTCACTCGAAAACCCTAAACCACGTAAAATATGCAAACCAAATTAGAGAACGTCTAACTTGTTTTTGCAGGGTTTGGTGATGTGATATGGCCATAATGTGATGATGACTATGTATGAGATGATCATTATTGTATTGTGGCAACCGGCAGGAGCCTTATGGTTGTCTTTAAATTTCATGTTGAGTAGTATTTCAAAGTAGTTGTAATAGTTGCTACATGAGGTGAACAATCATGAAGACGGCGCCATGGACCTTGACGCTACGCCGACGATGATGGAGATCATGCCCGTTGATGATGGAGATCATGTTCGTGCTTTGGAGATGAAGATCGAAGGCACAAAGACTAAAGGGCCATATCATATCACATATGAATTGCATGTGATGTTAATCCTTTATGCATCTTATTTTGCTTAGAACGCGACGGTAGCATTATAAGATGATCCCTCACATTAATATCAAGATAATAAAGTGTTCTCCCCTCGTATGCACCGCTGTACGCTTCGTCGTTTCGAAGCATCTCGTGATGATCGGATGTGATAGACTCAACGTTCACATACAACGGGTGTAAGCCATGTTGCACACGCGGAATACTTGGGTTTGCTTGACGAGCCTAGCATGTACGGACATGGCCTCGGGACAACGGAAACCGAAAGGTTGAACACGAGTCATATGGATGATATGATCAACATGTTGATGTTCACCATTGAAGCTACATCATCTCACGTGATGATCGGTTTTGGTGTAGTGGATGTGGATCGTGTACCACTTAACAACTATGAGGGATGTTGTATTAAGTGGGAGTTCATTAGTAATTAGATTAAAACATGAACTAATTATCATAAACATAGTCTAAGTAGTATTTTGAATTAATTTTGTAGTATTGGCATCCGTATTCTACCATGCGCTAGTCTTGTAATTGAGATAGCAATACTGTTAAAATCTGACAAGAAACTTTACGGACTGGTACCGTATTGTTAAAGAATCAAGAAATGATTAAGTCCTATTGCAAACTTTTAGTAAACCTCACATTGTTGATTCAAAGAGCTATGGTTTCAATTAGTACCTAAAGTTATCTTGTCTCCGTAAAACTTGAAGTTCAAATCTGTTTGAAAAGTAAGGAGCTGAAAATTTAGTTTTCAAAAATAATCAAGGTATGAGATATATTTGATATCTAAGACCTTATTACAAGATGATAGAATATAATTTGGTGAGACTACATAAACTCATAAGTTTTATGGGAATGTACGAAGGTTGAAGACGCAAGACGTCCCAATCCTCCAACTATTGGGGCACTAACGATATTCGCATATCCATGAAGTGATCGTCCTTAGTATGCACCGTTGCTAAGACTCGTCGTTTCGAAGCATCACGTGATGATCGGGTGTTATAGATTCTACGTGTGCATACAACGGGTGCAAGCCAGATTTGCACATGCGAATACCAAGGTTAAAACTTTACGAGCCTAACATGTACAGACATGGTCTCGGAAAGTCGTCATGATATAATGGATAAAATTATGAGTGAAATTGTTCATCATATTACAAAGTTACTAATAGTGAAATCTGAAAAACTTGTCATATGATGATCAACTTCAAAGTAAGAACATCAAGGTTATTGTTATTTGACCGACAAACCTAGAAGTTATTAAAAGTGAAGTGTTTTTCTGAATAATGAGGAAAGCTAAAAGAGAAACTGCAAAAGATATTTTGGCAAAAAGAAAAGAAAAGACTAGAAAGTCTAGCTCAGGTGTATATAAATGATATACATGTTATGGTTGTATTCCTAGTAAAGTCACACTATGAAATTCTTGGGTATTAGTACTATATTGGTTGGTATGAAGTGTCATACAAAACAACGCAATACAAGAATACAATGGCCTAAGTGACTCGACAAGGAATATGATAATGCACGTCCGGAACAAAATAAAGTGTTATTATGTTCGTCGTTAGCATTCTATCTAGCCCTTAGAATTTATAATAAAGAACTTAATAATTGTTATTTTGCTCGGTCAAATGAAAACAATGAGTTGTTCAAATTATGACATTACTCCATGTACGATGGATAAGTTATTATAAATCTTAATGGTGAAACACACATACATAACACTGACGCTAAAATGCCATAAGGCAAATGATTTGAATTCCACTTATTTGTGGAACCGCCATTTAGGTCATGTTAGAAAGGAACGCATGAAGGAACTCCATGCAAATGGATTTTTGGAGTCATTTGATTTTTTGAATCGTTTGGCGCTTGCAAATATTTTCTAAAAGAGAAATGACTAAAATACCGTTCATAGGCCAAGAGTTGAACGGGCAACTAACTTAGTGAAAACATACATGATGATGTATGTGGTTCACTCGGCATAGTTGTGTGCGGGAGATTCTTCTACTTCATGAAAACTTCCAACAATGAATTGAGTATATATATGTGGATATATTCGATAAGGAAGAAGTTTGAAACATTTGAATAGCTTCAAATAAATTTCAGCATGAAGTGGAAATCATCGTAATAGAAAAGTCAAATATCTATGATTGGATCATGGTGGAAATATTTGAATTACGAGTTTTAGCGAACATCTAAGAGAGTCATGAAATTGTTCTACAACTCACATTTCTTGGAGTATCATAATGATGATATAGTATCCGAGAAATGTATCCAAACCTTGTTGGATTAATGATGAGATAAAATATTATGATGCCATTATATTTTTGTGGATTATGCTTTAGTGACTACCGCTTTTACACTAAATAGAGCATCATCATGATCCGTTGAAATGACACCATACGAGTTATGGCATAGGTATAAACCCTTATAGTCCTTTCTTTAAATTTTGGTCTAAGAGTTTACAACCAAAATCGGATGAATGTCTTTGTTGGTTATCCCAAAGATTTAATTGGGAATTCTTCCCACGAGACAAAGACAAAAGTGTTTGTCAATGTTTCTTATTTCCGAGAAATTGTTTCTAGTGAAGTATTTGAGTGGGAGGACAATATAATTTGATAAGGTTTATGAACCTGAGCATAATGATCAGAGTAGCGCAGCATCGGAATTGGTTCCGGAAGCGACCACGACGATCATGGCTCCCATGACTACAAAGTGTTTTAGCCATGGAGATCAAAGTACATATTGAACCTTGCAAGTATGGTTTACTTTGTGATCAAATAAATGATTTGTGGACAAAGGATTGATTTTGAACAATGATAAACCAACTACAAACAAAGAAGTTATGATGGGCCCTGACTCCGTTAAAATGGCTATACGCCATGAAATCCATGATAGATGAATACTTTTTGAAAGTAAATGGATCTATAAAATTGATGGACTTGGATGAAATATCTTTGAAGAAGCTTGACTTGTCGAAAAGTTGTTTACGACAAACTTCAAAGAGTTGACTACGACAAGATTAGATCTTCCGTAGCAATGCTTATAGTCTATATGGATTATTCTAGTAATCACTACATATTTCTTTTGAGATATGCTAGTAGGATGGCAAAATACACTACTTAACAGAAGTATGTATTAGAAGTGTATACAAGATACAACCAATTGTTTTGCTAGTCCGTAGAATACTAGATAGGTATACGAACTTCAATTGGATAAAGTGAGTATCACGGAGTTGGAATCTTCACCGGATGAAATAGTCAAAGAGTTTTTGATTTCATCAGAGACGATGAAGAGGCTTGCATTTGCAAGAAATTAAGTGGGAGCGCTGAGACATATTTATAATACTTATGTAGAAGACATATAGTTGGTTATAAATGATGTAATTATATACTTGATTAAAAGGTTTCATTGAGAAATTAACTTCAATGAAAGGATATGGACTGAAACAAATTTTGTATCAAGATCTATGAAGATAGATTGAAACACATAATATGTTTAAGTCAAAGTACATAGAATGGATATTGAAATTGTTCAATATATAAATATTAAGAAAATGTTCTTGTCATGTGAAGTTTTAACAAGACTTAAGTGTATCTGACACTCGATGAGTAAAAACACATGAGTGATTTAGATCACGAAGAATACGTACAAAATCAGATATCCCGTGCTCTAAAGAGTTAGGAGCATATACCAGAATGATTCATGTGATGATCATTGAAAAACAGTAAAGAATATCCTTGAGTACTTAAGAAGAACCAAGGATATATATATAGTTTTGTATGGAGAAATGACAAACAAATCAACCGTAAGGTGTTGCAACGATATTTGTTTTGTCACATATGAAAATAAAATTTCAATTTCAAATTAGACTAAGTGTTGTTTAAAAGGTAGCACAATGAGATAGAAGTTGTCTATGTTAGATTTAGATGAGTTCTAAATGTTATGACGGATTCTACAAACGAAGGCAGATTATGTCATTGTTTTGACAATGACTGAGGATGTTAAAGTCAAGAAGTTCTTTGAGAACTTGGTGTAGTTCCAATAGTGTCAGAACTTTGAAGCTATATTGTGTGTGACAATATTAAGTGACTTATTTCAGACCAAGGAATTAAGGTTCCACCAGAAGACCAAACATATTTAATCCCGACTCATTTGGAAATGAGTGATGCGTTGAGACGCAAATGAATTGCAAAATACATACGTTTCTGAGCGTGTCAGATCCGTTGACTAAAACCTCTCCCGTGAGCAAAACATGATAAAGCACCGGAAGGCCAAGGTGTTATATCTTTACAAATGTAAACTAGATTATTGACTCTAGTGCAAGTGGGAGATCTGTTGGAGATATGCCCAAGAGGCAATAATAAAATGGTTATTATAATATCTTTAAGTTTATGATAATGTTTACATACCATGCTATAATTGTATTAACCGAAACATTGATACATGTGTGTTATGTGAACAACAAGGAGTCCCTAGTAAGCCTCTTGTATAACTAGCTTGTTGATTAATAGATGATCATCGTTTCATGATCATGAACATTGGATGTTATTAATAACAAGGTTATGTCATTATGTGAATGATATAATGGACACACCCAATTAAGCGTAGCATAAGATCACGTCATTAAGTTATTTGCTATAAGCTTTCGATACATAGTTACCTAGTCCTTATGACCATGAGATCATGTAAATCACTTATACCGGAAAGGTACTTTGATTACATCAAACGCCATCGCGTAAATGGGTGGTTATAAAGGTGGGATTAAGTATCCGGAAAGTATGAGTTGAGGCATATGGATCAACAGTGGGATTTGTCCATCCCGATGACGGATAGATATACTCCGGGCCCTCTCGGTGGAATGTCGTCTAATGTCTTGCAAGCATATGAATAAGTTCATAAGAGACCACATACCACGGTACGAGTAAAGAGTACTTGTCGGAGACGAGGTTGAACAAGGTATAGAGTGATACCGATGATCAAACCTCGGACAAGTAAAATATCGCGTGACAAAGGGAATTGGTATCGTATGTGAATGGTTCATTCGATCACTAAGTCATCGTTGAATATGTGGGAGCCATTATGGATCTCCAGATCCCGCTATTGGTTATTGGTCGGAGAGAGATCTCAACCATGTCTACTTAGTTCGCGAACCGTAGGGTGACACACTTAAGGTTTGATGTTGTAATAGTAGAACTTGAATATGGAATGGAGTTCGAAGTATTGTTCGAAGTCTCGGATGGGATCCCGGACATCACGAGGAGTTCCGGAATGGTCCGGAGAATAAGATTCATATATAGGAAGTCATATTCCAAGTTTGGAAATGATCCGGTGCATTTATGGAAGGTTCTAGAAGGTTCTAGAAAAGTCCGGAAGAAATCACTAAGGAAGGAAGAGTCCCGGAGGGACTCCACCTCCCCATGGCCGGCCAACCCTAGAGGGGGGAGTCCAAGGTGGACTCCACCAAGGGGGCCGGCCACCCCCCTTCATGGAAGGGTGGGAATCCCACTTGGGTGGGAGTCCCACCTTGGGTAGGTTTCCCTACTACATGGAAGGTTTTGGGTTGGGGTCTTATTCGAAGACTTGTAGTCCAACACTTGGGGTTCCACCTATATAATGAGGGGCATAGGGGAGGGGGCCGGCCACCACAAAGCCACAAGCTGGCCGCACCCCAAGACCACAACCTGGCCGCCCCCCTTGAGTGGCCGGCCACCCCCTCCCAAACCCTAGCCGCCCCCCTATCCTCCATAGCTCCCGCGTGCTTTAGCGAAGCTCCGCCGGAGTTCTCCACCGCCACCGACACCACGCCGTCGTGCTGTCGGATTCAAGAGGAGCTACTACTTCCGCTGCCCGCTGGAACGGGAGGTGGACGTCGTCTTCATCAACAACCGAACGTGTGACCGAGTACGGAGGTGCTGCCCGTTCGTGGCGCCGTGATCAAGATCTTCTACGCGCTTTTGCAAGCGGCAAGTGAACGTCTACCGCAGCAACAAGAGCCTCATCTTGTAGGCTTTGGAATCTCTTCAAGGGTGAGACTCTATAATCCCCTCGTTGCTACCGTCTTCTAGACTGCATCTTGGCTTGGATTTCGTGTTCGCGGTAGGAAATTTTTTGTTTTCTATGCAACGTTATCCTACATACTCATACTCGAACCTACACCATTTCTCCTTATTGTTTTCTCCAATCTGAACCATCATACCTCTCAATAACGGTTTATGAATCTGCAATTTTACTTTCACGCTAAGACACTTTCCTACTGCCATCCCATCTGCATTTGCTTCCATAGACATATATTCACCAATCGCATCTCCTAGTTTCTCACCCGTTTCTCTCTTCATCATTCCCAATGGCAGGTCAAAAACTCTTACCCAGATTGGTATGCTTGCAAACTCATACTCATCCGCTGCTTTAGTTGCATCATACTCCTCCATAACTAGCAGTGCATTATCAAACATCCATGGCCCCTCGTCTACAGCTTTCCTTTTGCCACTAGCCTGATAGAAGGTAAAGAGAAAGATGTTCTCACCGACTTGTCTTGCAATCGATCCCACGCAACGGACACCAGATCCGGCCGAGCGCCTTCTTTATACCTTCCGCAAACGCAGGTTTCTCGGACATCAGTTTTCCTATTGCTTGCGGTTCTATCATCCCGACCTGATCACCACTAGACCATCCAATCTTCACGCCTTTCTTCTCCGCCTCCGACAGCTGCATCTTCTGCATCAAACCCGCCACACCATCAACGCCAGCCATATCACCCGATCTAGCAGAAACCTCGAAAACACTAGGGATCTGGTGTATTACGGTCACACGCCCTAGCCACGTGCGAAAGGCTTTTGTGGATGGGTTTTGTGAACAGGGACGGGACAAACTGGATGGGAAGACGAAGTCGCAGAGGAGGAAAGACAGTTGATGGGATGAAGGTCACACTTTCAGATCGGGATCGGAAGAAGACTAAGCCGACTACACTGGAGGAGACGAAGACGGGATCGCCTTGCGGTCGCTCGAGCGAAGATTACGGAAACGAACCGTCACCCAGAGGGACGGACTACAATATCGGCCAAAGATGACTCAAAGAGCTTTGCGAAACAAAGGTGCAAACTCTTTGGGGGTTCAACTTTGAACATATCTTTAACCAAAAATATATAACTAAGTTACATGCCACGAAAGTGGTTTGCAATGTATGATTTGTACCATTGCATGCCTTAAAGAATCATCGTATACTTACATTCAAATTGATGGTTAAATATAAATCATAAAATGTGTATGCACATTATAAATGGTAAGGACACCTGCTATATAGTGGGTAATGGTGAGCGGGCTCGTTTCTGGACTGATCGTTAGCTTGATGGAACCAAAGTGGCGGAGTGTAATATCCCAGGTATTGGGGTTACAAAAATAGAGGAAACAAATGTGTGCATTGCATTCATGCATAGAAAATCTGGGGAATTTTCGCGCTTTAAAGTAAAACAGTCACAGAAACTGAAGTTTCACTTGACCTTGGTGGAATTGAAGTAGCTCATCAAGTCAAGTGCTATAAACCTCAATGTGACTTTGCTAAAACCTTGTTTTGGGTAGACATAAGTTGATCTAAGGGGTTAGATCAAATGGAATTAAAACCAACACAAGAACATATGAATCAAGGATCAACTACTTGATCTTATTAAAGATCACAACATGGTATTCCTTGCCATAACATATGAACATCCATTTAAATGGAAATCAAGTAACAATAAATGAAGAAACCATTCTTCACTTATCTTTTCCATGTCTTAAACTAAAACCTTGACCCTACCATGAACCTCATGGTATTCATTTTACTACATTCTTGGAAACATGACAAGGAGAGCAACTCTAGAAATATATATCCTTCTCCATTCCAAATAGTTAAGCATCAAACCTAGAGAGGTGAGAGTTCTATTTTAATTATTAGAAAAGCATAACAAACCTTGAGCTAAACCTTGGATATACATCCAAGTAATCTAATCATCATCTTCAAGAGGAACCCTAGAGTATTATCCAAGACAATTCCTAGAGAGATAAACCAACTAAGTTAGACAATTGAATCTTTAGCTTAGCTACCTAAATAAATATTAGAAGTACACCATAAACCCTAGAATAACTGTTCTTAAATGAGAGAGCTCAACCTATGGTGTTATACTCAAGCTAGTAGAGGCAACACCTGAATTTGAGGGAGAGAACTATCCATATACCAGATGATTATATCATCATTTCCTGGAAAGAACCCTAAGTTAAAATCTCAGACATTCTCCTGGGATATAAACTAATGAGACAACCATAGTAGTCCCATTTAAGGAGGTAAATTAGAAGTACTATACCTTAGTTGATCAAGACAATGCTTGATCATGGAAGTGAGAAACCTATTTAGTTAGAGATACCTTAGGAATCCAAACCTTGATCATTATAAATTGAGTGATGATCATAAACCCTAAGAACTTGAGGTAGAGATATTAAGAACAAGTGGATCATGCTTAATCCATGACCATGCTTTGGGAAATAGGAGAATAATCCAAATGCTAACACTTATATGACTAGTAGGTCTTATTCACCACATGAAATCATAGGGGGATCACTAGTAAGCAACCCTATACTTATATCCCAACCTTTACTTGTGAACCATTTGGTGATCATAAGTAGAATCCTACCATATCTATATTTCATAAAATAAAGAACCTAAGAAAACCTTAGAGTAAAACTCCATATTTAATATGGTGAGAAACCATCCATCCATATGACCAAAGTTAACTATAAAAAGAACTATAACAACTTCAGTTACTTTAATGATAAATTGAGGATAGTAATAGAAGTTAATTGGTAGAATATAAAACCAATTCTCAATATCTTAGTAACTAAAGGAGCACATAAAATGTTAATTAAGCCACCACCTCATCCTGGTTAGGGGAGATTAACCCTAGCACATGCAATATGGTGTCATCTCATCTCACAACCTAGAATTAAACCTCAACCCTAGTTATATATCACTATGGTGATCATAATATAAACCTAGGCCATGACTAAGATTCAAACCAATTGCCATTAGGTAAATATCATTAGAAACCTAGTATGGCACATTAATAAAGTCTTAAGCTATAATTATTAAACCTGGGAAAACTCTTGTGATACATCTTATAATTAGAACCATAAGTGTGATTAACAACCACTTATCTTTATAACCAAAGTCCAACCATGAGGAGAGTGATGTCTACTCTAGGTAAATCAAAGTGTTATTAAAATATAATAATAGTGCTAACCTTGACATAGAGTGATAATCAAAATTACAAGATCTTAATAAATAGAGGATCACATAAAATCATATGCAGGGAACTAAATTCTCAATTAAGAGCTCAAACCCTAATGATAAATTCTAAAAGACTTAGAGTAGAAATTATCAACCCTAATAATTCAAAATAGATTTGATTACACAAGAAAAAGGAAATTAAAATGAGTGCATAAATTCATGCTTAATGAGAGTTGCAACAAAACTTGATATGTTAAATATTTGTTCTGCACAACAACACCATGAAATTGTCATTGTTATTAAGTCATAATTAAAATATGTAAAACTATTTGTAAATAGAATTGAATTCAAATTAGAATTCAAAAGGTGAAATTTAAAAAAAAAACAGAAAATAAAAACAGAAAAAGAAAAGAGAGAAGAAAGAGCTTACCTGGCTTACCTGGCCGTGTAGCCTGTGAAGAAGCCCAGCAGCAGCCTGCAGAGAAGCCCAGCACCACGGCCCAACGCCAGCCCACGTACCCCTTCGTCAAAAAGATCTGGGAGGAGGTCGTCCTCATCCTTTCTCCCCGCATGGACGACAGCACGACGGCGTGCCCATCTTCCCCTCGTCGCTGGCGACTTCTCCTTCCTCGACGACGTGACGAGGCGCATCTTGGCGCCATATAAAAGCCCAACGACGACCTGGAGCTTCAGATTCTTCCTCCCCTGCTCCAATTTCGCCCCCAAACCGAAACCCTAACTCACCCCGGTCACCAATACCGCCGTTGATTGAAGCCTCCCCGAGCATCGCCGTAGTCACCATCGTCATCACCGTGCTCAACTTGCTCTGCTAGCGGAGGGAATCGAGCCGCAGCACCCTGGAGCGCCGCCGTCGACCTCGTCTTCTCCGACGGCGGGAGTGGACGATTCCGGCGAACCCGACCACCCCTGGCCTCGCCGTCACACGCATCATGCTCAGGGTGAGCCACTGGTGCTCAAGCACCCCATAGCCTCTTCATTTTCACCCTCAATCGTGCCCGCATCGGTAGCCTGTGAGCGCCGCCGCTCGGCCTCGCCGACGGGCGAGCTCCGGCGACCATTTAGGGGCGGCGCTGGTACCGTTAGGATCCCCGCGTTGTGCTGAGTCGAGTGGTGTGAAGATCTCGTCCGCGCGAGCCCGGGAACGGCGGCGCCGTCGCCGAATCCCGCCGGCAGTGAGCTCCAGCGCCACTTCGTCAATTTTGACTTCGGTCAAATGAGGGCGTGGCAGCTGACGTGGCCAGGACCCCACTAGTCATTGACTGTGGGTATATTCTGGCCGGGTAACTCTAGTATTTCTTCCGTTTTAATTTAAATTAAATAATTACTGCAACTTTGCAAAATTATATAAAATTCATTTTAACTCGGAAAAATATAAATAAGATATCAAAACTCTTAGAAAAATAAACTCTATCAAATAAAAATATAATATGAAATTTTTATTTTTAATAAAAATTTAATTATTTTAAACTTAATAATAAGCCTTTTCTTTTATTCTTTATTGAATTAAAAATTCAATAATTAGGAAAACTTTCCAAATTAAATAAAAAACCAGTAAATAAATAAAGAAAACATCAAAACTAATTTTCTTTATTTATTTTATGAAATCCTTATTAGAAGGATTTAAACCCTAAATTGTCCTAATTATTAATTGTTCTAAAATAAAATAAAATGCCAAATCCAATATTATTTTTACTTCAAAGTTATTAATCCAATAATTATAGGGTAATTAGTAAACCCTAGTTCCATATTAAATAAAGTGATAACCTCATCATTTCATGTGATTCCTAAAACCCTAATCTCATTAGGAACCCTAGCTCCATTATTACATGTAAACCCTAAATTGCTTCTAACCTAAACCTTAGGTTAGAACATGTGATCATAATATTTTATTTTCAATCATAGAACCACAATAACAATTAAATACTTGTCTTGGCCACATAAAATGTAGTAGACCTATCACTAATATATGGGTATTCCTTGTGTTCATCTTCATCAGACCTAGATAATCAAGTAGGGTTAACCAAGTGTAAACCCTAGATCCTATTACCAAAACAATCATCCTTAATTATCCATGCTTAGCATCACACCATTTTGATGAAACCTAATAGCAACCATACCTACTATTGTGCATTACATAACCATGTTCCACTACACCCTACTAGTGTTATATACTTATGAACCACAATATCCAGAAACCAACTATATCCTACTTAAGTGGATTCAATAGTAAACCCTAGATAACCTCAATTCTAATTGAGATACTTCTTATTACTTAAGAAGTATGTTCTTCAAAAGTTATTCTTTTGAAGAAAACTAATAGTAGTCATCAACCTTGCCTTATAAGGACCTATAAACCCTAGCTAGTTATCACCAACAAACTGCACCAATCTTAAGAACAACCTTGTATGAATACTTGCTTCGGATGCCTAGGTCTAACTCAGCCTTACCAGCCCTAGGTGTCGATAAATCCACCATTATTGGGATCCATTTAATCCTTACTCTTGAAACCAATTGGAACCATAGAACACCATAGAAACCACAAACCTAATTGTCATATCTGTTCTTTATTAAAGAACATGTTCTTCAAAAGTTATTCTTTTGAAGTATATAATAAATAACCATTAACCATGCCATAGAGTGCTAAAACCAACAACTGTTCTTTACATATGAACATTATGCCAGTTATAATTCCTTGTGTGCTCAATTGATTATTATGCTGTATTATATAACCTGTTTATGATACCAAGTAATCACACCTGAATAAGAACCTTGTTTGTGAATCACTCTAAAAGTGCAACACACCCGAAACTAATCATTACAACTCACTAATCCTAAATCATCGGGGTTAGGTCACGCTTAGAGCGATAGCATCTCATACTTATGCATTATTGCATCCTTGCCAATCTTTTAAACATCGTCCTTACCGGACGATGATGCTATTTCAGAATTTGGAGTTATTGCGTATCGAAGACATTGTCTGCATAATCTTGCAGTCAAGAAAGGCAAGTTCATCACTTGCTCATGTCATTTGAGTATCTTTATCAAATTACTTGCAAAGTACTATGTTTATCACTATTGCATAAAAAGCAAAACCACTATTTTCATAACTATGAATATGACTATGTGGTGGGCAATGGAACCATGGATTGTGTTGATATGGTGGAGGTTCCATTGCAAGGGTTTATATCCATCTAGGATTAAACAACAAATGTCGTCCAGATGATTCTTGTGCCGTAATACCCGTGTTAACCATAAGATCCGGAGTGGGACGGAGTAGTCAAAAGTGTTTCCACCTCTCGTTCATCAACGGATGCTCATTCTCGGGTGCACATGATCTTGCGAGACATGATGCGGGGGTGGGAACCCGTAGAAGTCCCAACGGTAATGAGGTCTATGATGGGTTGCGGCTGCCGGCGTAGGAATGTATGGTAGAGCCCCGCATTGACGTCGTGGTCGGGGTCCACCCCGAAATCTATGGGAATAATGGGACCGGCGTGGACCCAGGGTCGGAGTCTGCAACAAAGGGTGGGTGTTCGAGGTAGCGGAGGAACATGATTGGCTAGACCTTATACCGGGCCTCACACCAAAGGAAGTGTGGACATGAATGTACACCTGGTTGGCACCAAGGATAAGATCTCTTATGGGTAAAGCAACACACCTCTGCAGAGTGTAATGAATCGTGACCAGTCACTCCCTGTTCCGGGTTTTGGAACTGCGAACGCTGCCGGAAAGGAACTCCATGAAGTTCTAGTAAACCGGTGAAGGCTGACGGACATAGTTCTTCCGAATAAAAGCAACCTTTTGAAGAAATGATTATGAAAACCTGCATTGGTATTAGACTTTCTGGTCTAATGCCGTAGCTAGTGCATTAAACACCTCTTTCCTATAATGAACTTGTTGAGTACGCTCGTACTCATCCCACTCTTAAATCCCCTGCTTAGATATGGAGGCATCGAAGAAGGATCTACAGTGCAACTCGAAGGCCGAGGAGTCAACACCTACTTCAAGAGACAGAACCCTGTCAGAGGAGTCAGATACCACATCCAACCAAGAGAAACCTAGATTAGCAATAGAAAGGAACTAGCTTCCTAAACCTAGCTCCTATTTAGCTAGAATCTATTCTTAGCCTCTCTAGCTAGGTAAATACTCTACAAATAGAGTTCGTGATAGGTTTAGACTACGAGTCGCTCTTCTGGAGTTTATTTGCAGATTTACCTCATTGTAAAGTAGGAGGCTATGCTGATCTTATGTAACAGAGTCTGTATGTAATTCTATAGACATGCCTTGGACCCGCATATGTTTCTGTTGTACCACTCTGAGCGATATAATACTAGTGGAACGGTGTTTCATTGGTGTTATATCAGACTTGCATACTACACCATGCAGTGGTATGCCGGGTCACCACACGGAGATTGCGCCAAACATGGCTAAGATGGTCTCGAACAGGAGGTCCATTGCCTGGTTCGGTGAAGGAGGGCCTATCCGGCCAATGACTGTGAAATTGTGGCCCTGACATGGTAGAGGAGGCCCTCCCTGGGTTCTTCTTGATGTGGCACAGACTGGCCAACATCTGACCCATGAGCGAGAGGATGTGCTTCTGTGGAGATGGTCGGCCGACGGTTGTTACTCCGCCAAGTCATCTTATGGGGCCTTCTTCGCTGGTAGGAGAAGGCCTCTGGTAGGAGAAGGCCTCTGTCTCGGAGGAAATTTGGCGCTCGAGGGCTCCCTATAGTTGCAAATTCTTTGTGTATCTCGCCGTGATGAACTGTTGTTGGATGGCTGACATACTTCAGCGGCGTGATCTGCCCTATCCACCGGCCTGCCCCCTCTGTGAACAAGAGCTGGAGACCCTGCAACACCTGCTTCTTGGCCGCGTGGTGGCACGGGAGGTGTGGGCGTGGACTCTTCGTTATTGGGGCAAGGTGGAGTGGCTCCCGTAGGCGGACACCGAGCTGCTGGAGTGGTGAGATACTCGCCCTTGCCTGGCGGCTCATAGGTGAGACATGTGGACTGCTATCATCCTGGTTTTCTGGTGCATATGGAGGCACCAGAACGACGCAGTCTTCAATGGTGATGTGGCCTCACAGTCCGCCATTAAGGATGAGGTTAGAGAGGATTTCGATAGGTGGCGACCTGCCAAGCTCTTCCGTGGCACGCCTTTTGTGTTTCATGACTCGAGTGTTTTGCCATGGTACCACAGAGAGTAGGCTTGTGTGGGGAGCCCCCCTTGTGGACAGAAACAACTTTGCCTTCTTTCACACCCTTCTATATATGATTGATACACCTTTCTATGGTGTATTCTCGAAAAAATGGTAAGGACGACAAAATTGTATCCTAGATGCTAAAAACTGCACGGAGGCCAATTGACAGGTTCCAACATCCGTTTTCTGGCCGTGTGATGCTCCTCGGACACGTGCGATCGCCCCACGCGTGGTTTTACCTTGACCCGGTAAAGTCTCACATGCCCCCGGGCAATTGCCACCTAGGCCTGTGGGTGACGAGTCGCTAGTAGACGTTGTTTCAAATATTGGGGGACGTGTCATTGTGTGGCTATATCTCACGCTATGTCCATTCCCCATTCCCCTCGATTAGCTAGGGTTTTCTCCGGCTAATTTCTCCGACGATTTCCTGGGCGATCGAGGTAGCATGAGTGAGAGTTGTTGTGCTTGGCCGTCGATATAGCGCGCCCGCGGGAGGGCGTTGTGCCCATTGGCGGAGGGGTGAGCCTCGTGCAGGAGGGGTGACATGCTCGTCGGCGAAGGGAAGACATGTTGTGGTACGAGAGGAGTGTAATTATCGTAGGTTGCCGTCTCATATGGCCGGAATCCTATGGAAGAAAGGCACAATAAAATATGTCATCTCCGTAACTTTTTAAGGGGTTGGGCGAGAAACAAAAGCAGAGTTTATAAGAAAGAAAAGGAAATACTTTTGTGTATTACTGATGCTTTGGATTTGAAAGTGGATACAAATCCTATAGAAACCTCCGAGAGAGAGGATATGAGAGGGGCTAGTGATAAAATTGTCAAACTAAAAAACAAGACGATAAATCAAAATGGGCCCAACGAACAAAAGTATAATATATTCAAGGAGGTAATAATAAGAAATGCTTTCATTTAGTTGCAAATGGTAAACACTGACGAAAGAATATCTTTCAACTGGAGCAAGACGAAGGCACAATTATTGGACAAAATAATGTTAAAAACTATATTAGAAAGTATTAAAAGATGTTGTTTGGAGCACCAGCTCAAAACTACACTTCTCTCTAGTAGAAATAGAAAGGATTGATATACCTCAGATCTCACATGTGGACAGTATGACTCTTACAGGCGATTTCATAGAGAAGGGGGTGTATGAAGTCATTATGAAAATGGGAAAGAACAAGGCACCAATTTTTTGGGAGGTTATTAAAATAGATTTGATGAATATGTTTGAAAATTCCAACATGGAGAATTACCATTATTTTGTTTCAATTAAAACACGATTATTTTGTTACCAAAGAAAGAAAACGCAATTCAAATTTAGCAACATGCCAATTTGTTTGTTAAATGTGAACTTTAAAGTTTTGATAAAGGTTGGTACTAGTAGAGTTACGGAGGTCACACATAGGGTCATTAGACCAATGGCGTTCATTCCACGAAGACATATCAGGGTACTGATTTTGGATGAGACTATCCATGAACTTCATAGGAAGAAATTGCATGGTGCACTTCTTAAAATTTATTTTTAGAAGGCCTATGATGGATTAAGTGGCCTATTTTGAAGCAAGCATTGAGAATGAAAGGCTTCGACTCTAGATGGTGCCAATGGATAGAGCATTTTGCTAGTCAAGGAACTGTAGGTATTAAAATAAATGACGATATTGGGAATTATTTTCAGACTAAAAAAGAATTGAGGCAAGGTGATTCGCTAACACCCATGTTGTTCAATCTTGTGGCAGATATGTTAGAAATTTTAATTGCTCGAGTCAAAGAATATGGGAAAGTAGAAGACCTCATACCTCATCTAGTTGCGGGAGTATGTCGATGACACAATTATTTTTATGGAGTGTGATTTACAAAAAAGATTGAACATGAAACTAATACTTTGTATCTTTGAGCAACTATTGGGACTCAAAATAAATTACTAAAAGCATGAGATTTTTTGTTTTGGACGAGCAGAGAAGGTAGAAGATCGTTACCAACACCTATTTGGTTGTGAGTCTGGTTCACTTCCTTTGAGGTACTTGAGAATTCCCGTTCACTATAGAACACTCACAAATGGGTGGAAAGCCGCGGAGGACCGCTTTAAGAAAAAGCTTGCGAATTGGGTGGGTAGATTGCTGTCAGATGTGGACCGTTTGGATCTTATTAATTATATCCAAACTAGTCGTCCGATGTTTATGCTTTCATTTTTTGAAATACCCAAAGGTCTAATGAAAAGATTGGACATTTTTTTTGCTCCAGATTGTTTTTGGCAAAGTGATGGCCATATAAAAAAAGTATAGACTTACGAACTGGAACATCATTTGTCGCCCAAAGGACCAAAGTGACCTCAGAGTAGAGGTTTTTGATATTAAGAACAAATATTTATTGAGCAAGTGACCTTGTAAACTGAAGTCCAAAAAAAGGTGTATGTAAATATCTAATACAAAATAAATATCTACAGTCAAAACCAATGTCCCACATTAAGTTCAAGTCGACGGATTCACCATTCTAGAAAGTTATTATAGAGGTGAAAGATGAGTTATTTGAGAGCAGTTCCTTTCATGTAGGTAATGGAGAGGTTACTCAATTTTGCGAAGACATGAGGTTAGAAGATTCACATTGTCTCAACAATACCCATCTTTATGCAACATTGTACAACAAAAACAAGCTTATGTTGCCAACATAATCCGCTAAACGTAACCTTTAGAAGAACTTCAATAGAGAACAGTTTGGAAAGATGGCTTTATTGGTTCGTAAGCTAATGGACGTTCAATTATCCACTAAGCCAGATGCATTCATTTGGAAGTTAACAACTACGGGATCTTTTATGATCAAATCATTGTATCTGGACTACTTGAATGATCATTCGAGGTTCATCCGCAAATATATTTTCAAAATAAAAGTACCACTAAAAGATCAAAAATTTCACCGCCTTTTTTCATCGTAGAGTGCTTCTTACCAAAGATAACTTGAAATTGGCAAGGTAGTACAAAATATTGTTTTTGTGACCAAAATAAAACAATTCAACATTTATTCATCTCTTGCCCGCTAGCAAATATCATTTGACGAAATGTACATATGTACTTTAATATAATACCCCAAAAAGGAGTATGCGCTTTAATTTGGGCCATGTGGAATATAAGAAATGACTACTACTATATCATTAACAATGCAAAATATATTTTATATATGCAAGTTATTCCGCTACGCATTAGATCCATACGTCGTCTTAGCAACAAAAAATGGAGAAACGAGAGATATGGATATTTGGTGCAACCGCCTAGAGATGGTTGCACGTCATTTATACAGCCAGTGTAATTGGCGTTTTGATCTTCTGATAACATGCTGATGCATAATCATTCAATGTTGTCTTTCATTTTTAGATGGTTGATCCATATATCCACATTTATGTGACCCATGAGGTTTGAATTTTGAAATAAGGTAATAAAAGACTTCATGCATCAATTAATACAAATTTCAGATGTCAGCTAATTACCCCTATTTTAAATAAAAAGGCATGAAGTGGGCGACTTTAAATTAATAAAGCACTTAGGTTTTAACCGATCATGTTGTGGCATAAAGCTGGACAAGGCGGCGCCTAGATGAAGTTTTAGCATGCGTAGGCACTAGTCGATGGACAAACACTTCGCCTAGGGCATACGCGGAAGTCTAGTTAGTGTGATGTCTACACCCGCTTCTATTCTTGTAGACAGTGTTGGGCCTCCAAGTGCAGATGTTTGTAGAACAGTAGCAAGTTTCCCTTAAGTGGATCACCCAAGATTTATCGAACTCAGGGAGGTAGAGGTCAAATATATCCTTCTCAAGCAACCCTGCAATTACGATACAAGAAGTCTCTTATGTCAACACACCCAATACACTTGTCAGATGTATAGGTGCACTAGTTTGGCGAAGAGATAGTAAAATGCAAGTGATATGGATAAATATGAGTGGTAATAACAATTTGAAATAAATATGAAAGCAAGTAAACATGCAGTAAAACAATAAATAAACGGTGATTCGATGTTTGGAAACAAGGCCTAGGGATCATACTTTCACTAGTAGTCACTCTCAACAATGTTATCATAAAGGAATATAAATATAAGCACTTCATTATGCTATTTTGAACTACTCTGTGGCTGGATAACGAACAGTAATTCACTGTGTAGGGATGCAAAAGCAAACCTTAAAAATGTATTCCCAAGTACTAATAAACATCCCGCGCTGTACTTTGAGCATTCATAGGCGGTACTAACACATCACAATTTCATAGAGACATCCAGCTCAAATCATAATTCAGTGAACAAGTATTCTGTAAAATATAGTCTAAGAGACCCACACGGTACACACACTCCACCTTTACACACATGGGACAAGGAGTCTCCGGAGATCACTTGAATAGCATAACGACATCTAGATTACAAAGCTCATCTTATGGATCTCAATCATGTAATGTAGCTCATGAGATCATTGTATTGAAGTACATGGGAGAGAGAGAGAGATAAACCACATAGCTACCGGTAGAACCCTCAGCCCCGGGGAAGAACTACTCACTCCTCATCATGAGAGTCAGCAACATAGATGGAGATGGTGGTGGAGTCGATGGAGATGGCTCCGGGGGCAATTCCATGTCCCGGCAGCGTGCCGGAATAGAGACTTCTGTCCTCCGGATCTTATCTGCGACGGTGGTGAAGCTACGGAACTTTTCATGGACGGAGGTTTGTATATTTAGGATTTTTCCGTCGAAGGCTTTATATAGGCGGAAGGGCGAGGTCGGTGGGCGCCCGAGGGCCCCACACCATGCCTAGGCACGGGTCAAGGCCAGCCCACACCTAGGGGTGGTTTGGGCGCCTTGGCGCCCCCACCGTCTCTGCTTTAGACTCCGTCTTCGCTTCGGTAAAATAGCAACTTCGGCTTTTGTTTCGTCCAATTCCGAGAATATTTCCTATATAACTTTTCTGAAATACAAAAACAGCAGAAAATAGAGAACTGGCATCTTGTTAATAGGTTAGCTCTGAAAAATGCATAAAAGTGCCACGAAGTGTAAATAAAACATATAGAAATTGGTGTAGAACAAGCATGGAGCCTCATACGTTTGAGACGTATCAAGCATCCCCAAGCTTAACTCCTGCTCGTCCTCGAGTAGGTAAGTGATAACAAAATAATTTTTGAGGTGACATGAAGCCAACACAATCTTGATCAAGCATGTAAATCATTGTGAGCTGGGATCAAAGTACTCTAAACATAGGCATGATAGATATAATTCAATAGAACTTAGCAACTATGTTATAACAGGAAGAGTAACTCAAACAAAGGATCATGAATAATAATGCATTGAAAGCAACTGTTTGTTTATGAGCATAGAGTAAACATAATAAAGTGGTATTCATCTTGTCCTTTATGAAGTAGCAAAACATAAATGCCAGAACACCTTTAAAGTTTAAGGGGTGACTAAATACAAATAATTTGAGAGCAAGCAATAGCACAATCATGAATAAATCAATAATAATTTTGGGATTATGCACATTGAACTAAGAAGAACATCTATGCTCTTGGTGCATAAAGTAGAAGATGAAGACTCAACATAAAAGTAAAAGAGAGACTCTTTGCAGAGTAAACAAGACAAACACGTTTTATAAACCTTCCAAAAGTATGGTACTTATTAGCTTTGAGATCTCATTGACCCAAGCATCTTGAATGGTTAAAGTTAATGTGAGTAAAAAATGAGCTATATGCTTGCAAATCACAAGTTGAAAATCTCATGCCCCTTGAATGCGAGTACCTAAACCTCATGCTACTCAACTTAGGCCCCGAATAAGTTCTTATCATTCTAAATATACATGTATCATTGAGAACCGCCAACGGGGTACCTCTTGCCCGATGATATGGAGGTACTCTTGTGGAGCAATCTCATGCCAAAATGACAAGACAAACAGACAGTGAGCACCTCAGCAATTTTTTTATTTATTATGAGTATAGCTTTTTATTGAAAATGCTTCATAGAATGCTCATTATGGCTTAGCTGTAAATTGCCACCATGAATGATACATGTCTTAGATTAGCGGCCCAAGCGTTTCCCTAACTCATATACAAACTCCATGGACTTATAAGTTTCCATTTTATTTCGGACCGTTAGGCATCCATAAACAAAAGAACATGACATCAACTAAATATAAGTGCAATGTCGAAAGTGTTCCCCATGAAAGCATGGTTATACTAACTCCCAACTCACAATTTGCAAACATATAAACTTCATAAGATAGGCACAATGATCAAATTTATTAATTCAAGAAAGTAAATGTGCCATCAAGTTCGTGAGAGCATTACTGACTAATTTTCTCATGCCAAGATTTAATTTGCAAGATAAAAACATGATGAATTACTTGGAATATCAATAATGCTACTAGGTAGATATGGTGGACACAATTGGCAAACTTTGTTTCATGATGGTTGGATGCACGAGTAGAAATCATAGTTAGCACATGCGAAGGCTAGCAAAAGACCGGGAGCGACCAACTAAGAGAGCAATAATAGCCATAATCATGCATAGAGATAAAATATTATCAATCAAAGCATAAAGTAATATTACAAGTCAAAAACTAAATGATCATAGAGGCTTTTGTTGACTGGTTATAGTCATAACATGGTGTAAGCATGCGCCAAGTCGACCCAATAAAGCATCAAAGGAGAATACCACGATATTATGCTTATATGATGGAAACAACACATGATTCTTTCAATGATACATTATGCACTCTCAGCCATATGAGACAAGTCATACTACAACAATAAATACTAAGCATATGACAAGAATAACATCCAACATGACATGCCAAAGTCTATGCCACAGTCTAGACAAGCTTCTATTTGCATCACTATAGTCATGAAACATTTTACTCGTATCCAACATCAATCAACTTATTTGAAATAGCTCTCAGAGATGAAATACAATATGGACCAGACAGCTAATCATACATACATAAATAAAACTAACAAGCTCTGAACAAAATAATAATGGAAAACAAAGAGCTAAACGCAGTACTAGCAAGTAGAACACCCGCAGAATAATAAAAGCGAAAACTAGAGTGTTCTATGCAATTAAAACAGAGCGTGTCTCTCTCCCACACAATAATGCTAGGATCAACCATATGCTACATCAAACAAAACAAAAGAAAATTAAAAACAAAATAAAGACGTTCCAAGAATAACATATAGCATATGAAGCAATAAAAATATAGCGTACAGAAAGATGACATGTTGCTTTGTTGATGAAGAAGGGGATGCCTTGGACATCCCCAAGCTTTGACGCTTGTACCTCTTGGATATTTCTTGGGGTGGCAGGGGCATCCCCAAGCTTGAGCTTTTGTCCATTCTTCATCTCATCACATCATTCTTCTCCCGCTACACTTGAAAACTTCCTTCATACGAAACTTCACACAATTCTCTATTAGCAGCATTAGTACAATCAAAATAAATAAATCCACTTGGGTTCAGTTCTACATATATATATTAGTGCATTAGATACTGTAGCAACTATTCAAAAAGCTCTTTGATCAGAAGAACTAAAAAAGAAAGAGATTTAAGAGGCAAATGCAAATAGTGCAGAAATCTGTCAAAACAGAACAACAGGTAAAGATCGATTTTTTCGAAAATCTTCTGTTGCTCATCTCGAAAAGTGGTCAACTAACGAAAGTTAGATAATAACCTGGGGCATATGCATAAAAGTGACAGCTCAAAATTACGCTCTGGATATTTTTATGAATTTTTATGGTAACAACACAGAATCTGTTTTCAGGACAACAACTTTCCCAAATCTTACTTTCTCTTTATTAGAGGCTATTCTTGGCACAAAATCAAAATAAAAATGATAAAGAGAGGTTATTACAGAGGTAATAACTTCCAGTACTCAACATAAAAGAAAACTTGCAGAAATAAAATGATGGGTTGTCTCCCATAAGTGCTTCTCTTTAATGTTGGCGCAGTAGTTTGAGAAGATGCTCACATAAGAAATATGAATTGAAATAATAGAGAGCATCAAGAAGAAAATATGAGACACATTTAAGTCTAACCCACTTCCTATGCATAGGAGTCTTGTACACAAATAAATCCACAAAGAACAAAGTGACAAGCATAGAAAGATAAAACAAGCGTAACTTCATAACTTTCAGCATATAGAGTGGTGTTTTAGTACCATGAAAACTTCTACAACCATATTTTCCTCTCCCATAATAACTTTCAGTAGCATCATGAATAAACTCAACAATATAACTATCACATAGAACATTCTTATCATGAGCCACATGCATAAAATAATTATTACTCCCCACATAAGCATAGTCATTCTTATTAATTGTAGTGGGAGCAAATTCAACAAAATAGTTATCATTATTATTCGCATCACCATAATCATCAAATACAGGAGGCATATTGTAATCATAATTAATTTTCTCCTCAATAGTAGGTAGACTGAAAATAACATAATCATCATTATAATCATCATATATTGGAGGCATAGTATCATCAAAGTAAATTTCCTCCTCCAAAGCTGGGGAACTAAAAATATCATTTTCATAAAAACTAGCTTCCCCAAGCTTAGACTTTTCCATAGCATTAGCAATAATGATGTTCAAAGAATTCATACTAATAACATTGCTACTAGCATGCAAGTAAAGTTCCATAGGTTTCTTAATTTTCTCTTTAAACACCTCATGTCCTAACTCAAGATAAATACTATAAAGCTCTCTAATTTTGTTGTTGTTTTCCATTAAGCCTAACTAGTGAAAATAAAAATAAGAAACAAAAAAATATAATTGCAGAATCTAAAGGAAATAACTTCGAGCACTCACGAGCAACTAAAAAAAACTTAGTAGCCAGAGGATGTGAGTACCTTTTACCTTACCTCCCCGGCAACGGCGCCAAAAAAGAGCTTGATGTGTACGCACGCTTCTATTCTTGTAGACAATGTTGGGCCTCCAAGTGCAGAGGTTTGTAGAACAGCAACAAGTTTCCCTTAAGTGGATCACCCAAGGTTTATCGAACTCAGGGAGGTACAGGTCAAAGATATCCCTCTCAGGTAACCTTGCAATTAAGATACAAGAAGTCTCTTGTGTTCCCAACACAACCAATACACTTGTCAGATGTATATGTGCACTAGTTCGGCGAAGAGATAGTAAAATGCAAGTGATATGGATGAATATGAGTGGTAATAACAATTTGAAATAAATATGTCAGCAAGTAAATATGCAGTAAAACAATAAATAAACGGTGATTCGATGTTTGGAAACAAGGCCTAGGGATCATACTTTCACTAGTGGTCACTCTCAACAATGTTATCATGAAGGCATATAAATATAAGCACTTCATTATGCTATTCTGAACTACTCTATGGCTGGATAACGAACACTAATTCAACGTGTAGGACTGCAAAAGCTAACCTTAAAAATATATTCCCAAGTACTAATAAACACCCCGCGCTGTACTTTGAGCATTCATATGCGGTACTAACACATCACAATTTCATAGAGACATCCAACTCAAATTATAATTCAGTGAACAAGTATTCTGTGAAATATAGCCTAAGAGACCCACACGGTGCACACACTCCACCTTTACACACGTGAGACAAGGAGTCTCCGGAGATCACATAAGTAAAATCCACTTGAATAACATAACGACATCTAGATTACAAAGCTCATCATATGGATCCCAATCATGTAAGGCAGCTCATGAGATCATTGTATTGAAGTACATGGGAGAGAGAGAGAGATAAACCACATAGCTACCGGTAGAGCCCTCAGCCACAGGGAAGAACTACTCACTCCTCATTATGGGAGTCAGCAACAGAGATGGAGATGGCGGTGAAGTCGATGGAGATGGCTCCGGGGGTAATTCCCCATCCTGGCAGCGTGCCGGAACAGAGACTTCTGTCCCCCTGATCTTGTCTGCGACGGCGGCGAAGCTACGGAACTTTTCATGGACGGAGGCTTCTATATTTAGGATTTTTGCGTCGAATGCTTTATATAGGCGGAAGGGTGAGATCGGTGGGCGCCCGAGGGCCCCACACCATGCCTAGGCGCGGGTCAAGGCCAACCCGCGCCTAGGGGTGGTTTGGCCGCCTCGGCGCCCCCTCCTTCTCTGCTTTGGACTCCGTATTCGCTTCGGTACAATAGCAACTTCGGCTTTTGTTTCTTCCAATTCCGAGAATATTTCCTGTATAACTTTTTTGAAATACAAAAACAGCAAAAAACAGGGAACTAGCAATGTGGCATCTTGTCAATAGGTTAGTTCTGAAAAATGCATAAAAATGCCACGAAGTGTAAACAGAACATATATAAATTGGTGTAGAACAAGCATGGAGCATCAAAAATTATAGATACGTTTGAGATGTATTATAGTGCAACAAAGAACTTGGCTTTCCCAATAAGGAATCATGTGATATTTCACTATGAGCCATATTCTAATGGTGGTTATTGATAATTTAGACATTTACATGCTCTAAATTAATGTGTATTCACACATAATAACCCATATGTACATTTGATGGAAAAAACTATATGCCCTATGTACCGATTGGCAATGAGTATGGGGGAGTCACAAATAGCAAAGAGAAGCGGGTATCTATCTCTAAGAGGGGGTATCTATCTTTAAGAGGGGCGTCCCCACACCACCAATCATACCAAAACAGAGTTCAAGACCCGTATCTGATATCATATTTGGCCCTAAGCTTAAAGAAGTGTTTAGCCTTGTGAATGCCGAGCCTCCCTATCCCGAGCCAGCAAAGATGTTATTAGCTTTAGTGTATTTAACGGGGATAATTCTCGCCTAAATCCACTATAAAGTTTTCAGATCTACTTGATCATGAGTGCCACATTCACATTCTTTTGGTCTACACACTGGCGACCAGCTCACCATGTGGTACTTGCGCTTAGACCATGGTTCTTCCCAATAGAATCGAGAGTGGTGCGAGTCAAAATTGAGGTGAATTCCATCCCGAAGGAGGAACAACCCCACAACAAACATTAGAAGGCTCGCGATGCCCACAACAAACAGTAGAAGGAGGAACAACCCCATGGCACCGTCATTGTCTTGGAAGATAATAAGGGTGTCATCCGCGTACGACAAGTGAGAAAATTCCCTAAAATTAAATGTGGGACAAGTGCAGGTGGCCAGCCTCACACACACGACAAAAAGATCGAAATAGCTTCTGCAATGAAGTTGAAAAGCAATGGAGACAGGGGTCTCCTTTATGCACCCGGCGTTTGTTTATGAAGAAAGGACCAATCTCTTCATTAATGAAGATTGCAGTTCGTCCTGCTGAGACCAACTGATTAATCCATAGAATTAAACCGGCATCAAAACCCTTGTGCCGTAGGACTTCAAGGACAAACTTCTAGTTAACTCTGTCGTAGGCCTTTTCAAAATCAAGCTTAAGCAATATGCTCCCAAGCTTCTTAACTTTAAGCTTATGAACGAATCTCACACCTTCCCTTGATAAAAGCAATTTGATTATGGCTAATAATTGTGTGGTCAATGGGGTCTAAGCAAGACAAGCTTGGAACAAAGATCTTGAAGATAAGGTTGCTGAATAGTGATTGGTCCAAATTGGGCGATGAGATCTGCCCCTTCTCTTCGAATTTGAAGATAATAATGTTGATTATTTCCCCATTTCGAAGAAAAAATCTAGCAATCTGCTCCTTCTCAAACAGAGTACGGTGGAGAGGCTAATTTATCCCAAGGCTGAGCGTGCAAGGCGCAGGACTCGGGCGGCCAAGAATGAGCACACATGGCAAGGAAGAGGATTGAGCTAGCTGGGTGGCGTGAAGTAAAAGAGGATATGGCACAAAAAAACGCCCACTAGGGATGTCATCTCCCTTCGGATTAATTGATGACGTGGAAGCGCTTAAGCGACGACTTTGCCGTTTCGCAATGGGAGCGGCCGTACGTATCCACTGAAATGCAATTGAACTTGTGCATACGTACGTCGGCTCAAATAATAGTTGAGAGTGTTACCGCGTTTCAGCGTTTGTTAGCTTGCCTACAGGAGGAACGAATTCAGCTCAACAAATCTTCTGCTCATGGAATGTTTCAGTGTGTCAAAAGTCCACCAAACTTTATGAAATTCCATCCGCTTTCGTCAGACTATGTTATGATTGGACGTAGATAATGATCATTGCATCAGAAACCTGAATATACTACTGTTTGTGTATCCTGTTAATTTGGTATACTTGTCTGTTCGGGGCGGACCTGATCAAAGCGTCGCGTGTTCTACTGGACATGATCTAGTCTTCTCAACTGTTCTTGCACTGCACCCCTATGGTTCTTCATGGCTGCTACATATATATATACATGAACGCGCGAGATAACACAAAGGACACAATACGACACAAGTAAATAATCTTCTGGAAACCAGACATGGATTTGAGAACAACTTTCTCATGTGTTCTGCTTCTGGTGACACTGCTGCCTCTTTCAGCAAACACGTCGAGCGAGGTAAGATGTCGGTTACCGAAAACGTTTTTTGCTTCTCTTTTGGGGGTGATGTCGGTTACCGAAAACGTTTTTGCGCCAATTCCAGATCTACATCGTGTACATGGGGGAGAAGAAACATGATGATCCGTCAATGGTTACCGCGTCGCACCATGACATACTAACATCTGTCTTTGGGAGGTACTTCTAGCTACCAGTTCATGTCTGAATCATATGCATGTAAACTAAGCACCTCTGGATCGCTTCCCTTTTTCCGTTTTATGAGTGAAACTCTCACCTCTTTTTTTTTTTTTTTTTTTTTTTTACTTTCAACAGCAAGAATGAAGCCCTGAACTCGGTGGTTTACAGTTATAAGCACGGATTTTCTGGATTTGCGGCAAGGCTCACTGAATCTCAAGCAGAGGCACTTGCAAGTAATAACCATTCGTTAATATATGTCATCAGCCTGTACACGTTTGTTTAAAATGCCCCAAGAAATAGCCTCTTAGAAAGTAAAAGTAACGTTCAATTAAATTTTAGTGCTCCTTTGGTTCACTTGGTAAGTTTTGCGGGATTTGTTGAAAAGGCATAAAGGATACGTTATCAATATCTACAGTCGTTGATGTTCATTAATTTATCAGGATACAATCAATATACCTCCCATGTATAAATAAATATTTTTACGCACATATGCTTGCTAAGACTCAAAATAAAACAATACATGTACTACAGGTACAAACACATGTGTGGTACATTGTAAAGTACATACGTTTATACAGTTCATGCCTATGGATTTTCATATTAGGTTAGTGTGTTTTCAAAGAACACATGAAACTTCCATAGAGTATAAAGCAATCAATTTGATTTCGTACTTAAATCTCATATGGGTACAAATTTATAAATCTTGGGTATTAACAAGCTATAATGTGAACTAGTATTTCAGGTCCATAAGAAATCGAAATTGCTCTAGCGATACTTAACTTTAGTTCTGTTATTCTTTCAGAAAGAAATGATTAGTGTGTAAATAAATAAATGAATTTATAGGTGGTGAGATTTATCAAATATAGCAAGCTTACTACCATCCTTAGACAACAATTATAATATCTAAAATTTTCCTTAATGCGCTCATGCTTCTAATGAATTACATATATTATGGAAAATTTTATTACTATTTTCCTTGCATAGTACCTCCAGTAAGTTCATTTGAAACAAAATCTTGAATCATACAGAATGGAGAGCCTATAACTATTTTAGAGCGTCTCAAAATTTTCATGATCAGCTGAAGCTAATCAACATGTTACAAGTGCAGAATTCCCTGAAGTTTTCAGTGTGAAGCCGAACACTTATCACGAAGCGCACACAACTCAGAGCTGGGACTTCCTTGGCCTTGACTATGACGTCCAACAATCACAACAACAGGGCCTTCTGCAAAAAGCAAACTACGGCGAAGATGTCATCATCGGGGTGATTGATTCAGGTTAATTTGCAATCACACGTCTAGATAACTAACAAATCGCCATTCACAAATCCAAAACAAGAAAAGGTAGCCCCACAAATAGGACCGAGATGAACATCATCATCAACTGAACTCCATACTTCTGCTGCTGCAGGTATATGGCCTGAATCCCTGAGCTTTGACGACTCCGGGTACAGCCCGGTGCCGGCGCGGTGGAAAGGCATATGCCAGGCAGGACAGGCGTGGGATGCCACGAGTTGCAACAAGAAGATCATCGGCGCCCGGTGGTATAGCAGCGGCGTCAGTGATGAGGTGCTCAAGGCGAACTACATGTCACCTAGGGACCTCAGTGGCCATGGCACACATGTCGCCTCGACGATTGCGGGTGGGCAAGTGTGGAACGTGAGCTACAAAGGGAGCGGCCTTGGCGCCGGAGTGGCACGAGGCGGGGCGCCACGATCTAGACTGGGCGTCTACAAGGTGTGTTGGGTGGGCGGGAGCTGCCCCGTGTCGGATATTCTTGCAGCCATCGATGATGCCATAGAAGATGGAGTGGACATCTTGTCCCTTTCACTAGGAGCCGGTGCCGGCGATGAGATCTTCGGAACGCTGCATGCTGTGTTGAGAGGCATCTCCGTCGTATTTTCCGGCGGAAACGATGGCCCACTGCCTTCTACAGTGTCGAATGCTGTGCCGTGGGTCACGACAGTGGCTGCTAGCACCATTGACCGGTCTTTTCCGACTTTAATGACACTTGGGAACAATGAAAACCTGGTGGTAAGTACTACAAATTCCTCCCTGTCAGGAGTTAGAGAAATCTGAAGTGTTCGATGAGCATCAACCGGCCAAAATAACTCCTTAATGAGTTCTTCATCTCAATTACCATCTGTAGGGTTTATCAAATCATTTACACTATAAGCATAATGGAGCCCTTCTGGATCATAATTTTCAAGTTATAGCTTGATAGGATCCAATTGTCGTCCCAAATATTAATTTGGGTACCATCTCCTACTCTCCAAATGCAACCCTTTTTTAAACGTTCTAGACCCGCCAAAATACTTTTCCAGCTTTAAGAGCTACCACTCTTCATTTTTGCACTTAGAAGTTGGCGATGAGGATAATATTTTGCACACTAAACCCTTTCACATAGAAATCCACGCTCACTCATAAGCCTCATGCTTTTTTTTTGCTAGCATAGCCATGTTAAGACAATGTAGATCTGTAAAACACATTCCACCACTTTGCTTTGATATAAATAATTAACTCCCACCACACTTTCCAATTCAATGTAGATCTCATATTCCTTTACATATGTTTTTTGGAATTTTGAAAAACATCATAGCAAAAACTGGTATAGCTTGATCAATAGCCTTTATCAGAACTTCTTTACTTCACATACTAAGCATTTTCTCCTTCCATGCACTAATCCTTGCAATTACTCTATAAATCAAGTGTTGAAAACAATCACTTTTGTCCAATCCTATCATTGTAGACAGACCCAAATATTTATCATTCAAAGACTCTGCCATGATATTTAAAATCGAGCATACCTTAGCTCGACTCTCAACCAAAGTATGTGTACTGAAAAAATACCGGACTTTCCTTAACTAATATTCTAACCCGAGCTTGCACAATAATTATCTCATATCTCTTTTAGCTTCATTTGACCTATCATCGTACATAAGAATCAGATAGTCACCTGTGAATAAAAAATGAGAAATCATAGGTGCATCATGGCACACCCGCACCCCTTCAATTTTTCCTCTTGATTCTACACCTCTTAACATACTAGATAGTCCTTCCACTACCAGCAAGAAAATGTACGGGATAGGGGATCCCGCTGCCATAAACCTCTCGATGAGGTGAAAATGTCTGCCTCCATCGAATCAAATCCAACACTGTATTTTACAGAAAAAACACAATGCAAGGCATGATAATGTTCACCCACCTCCTTGCAGAACCCATTTTCAACATGATTTTCTCAAGGTACCAACATTTCACTCGGTCATATGCCGTGTGCATGTATACTTTCATATGCCAATAAAGTATTATGTGTTATCAACCTACCAGTGACAAATGCACTTTGATGATCACCTATAATCTCTGGCAAACAAAACTTCAAGCAATTGGCTAACATCTTCAAATAATTTATACCCTATCCAGATTGTCCACCTTTGGAATCGTCAGAATTGTTGTATTATTCCACCCATCCGGTATAGAAATATTATTCACTGCACTCAGCACTTCCTTTATCAAATCATCTCCTAACATGTTGATCCCAAAAACAATTTCGAAAAAACTCCGTGCAAACCATCAGGTCAAGGGCCTTCAAATCTCCAATACTAAATTCAGCCTTTCTCACCTCTTCAGCTGCAAAAGGAGCCAACAAAGCCCCTATTCATATCATCTGTAACAAAACGCTGAACATCAGCTAGAACATTGGCATGAAGGTCGGTTACTTCAGAGGTGAATAGTTCAACAAAATATTTATGCACTAGTTCACCTTAGAATCATGTCTTTCTAATTCATATGTTTTCCGATGAAATTGCACGTTGAAAGTTGGCTCTTTCTTGGGGGAAACTCCGGTTCGAAAAGAGGAGTCACTAGTGAGCTATTTCCTGCTTTGTTTTAAACGCAGGGGCAATCTCTTCACTACAACGCAACTGTGATCAGCGGAGACTTTAAGGCCCTTGTTTATGTCAGGAGGTAATGAAATAAACATCCAGATAGTCTAGATATATTTGATCTAGTCCTGCATTATTCCAGCGTAATTACGATCTATGTGCGCCGCCTGCAGATGCGACGCGCAGACACTGGCATCCAGGAACGTCACCGGTAAAGTCGTACTTTGCTACGCACCGCGGGCGGCGCCCGTGACGCCACCTCGGGTAGGACTTCGGGACGCCATCAACTTCACGGTGGAGGCTGGCGCGGAGGGCCTCATCTTCGCGCAGAACGCTGCCAACAGCCTCACCGGCCTGGCAGTGTGCGAGGGCATTATGCCTTGCGTGGTGGTGGATTTCGAGATCGCGCACAGAATCACTTCCTATTGGGATATCACAGAGTGAGAGCTACAATTTTCATCAACGGTCCGAAACAATTAGGCTGCTACAATTTTCTTCTTCTGCAAAACCTCATGTCTGTCTGTCTCATGGCCATGCTAGGAATCCGGTGGTGAAGGTGTCGCCTACCGTGAGCGTTGTCGGGGAGGGGGTGCTAGCGCCGAGGGTCGCCCATTTCTCATCGAGAGGCCCCAACACACCGTTTCCCGCCATACTCAAGGTAAAGCACTGTCTCATCTACACTACTTAAAAAGGAGGAATATGTTCCTTATTCTGCCTAGGGAGCAATACGTCGAACTTTCGTCGTCCTTGGTCGCACGTCGCTACCGCACAGATGGGCCGGCCAAGCCCAACAAATCCGTTTCCAAAGCACCACTACCTCGCCTCCTTTGTTTCCCAGAACCTCGCCCGCCGCCGCTCGCCAGAACCTCGCCCGCCGCCGCTCGACCACGTCGATTACCACTTGTCCGCCGTCGCTCGCCATGACCTTGCCCGCCGCCGCTCGCCAGGACCTCGCTCGTCGCCCCTCTACCTGCCCCGCCTCTTCTCGACCTGGGCCAGGACCGGAGATCGCCCCGACCAGCCGCAGTTTGGCGAGGCCAGGCTCACCCAGGCCTGCATCCTCTCGACGCTCAAGGACCCGCCTCCCCGCCCCCATCGACCTCCTTCGTCATGCCACGCTCCAGCATCACCTCCTCCTCCAGCTTTGTCGCAGAGGTCGGCGAGGACGGGATCGGCCGATGCGGCATCAAGGCCTTCAGGGCGACAACGGCAACGCACTAGACCTTTGGTCTCCGTACCGATGGGACCAGGTCTCCCTTTCGTCGCCACCGAGTCTCACTACCTCCGCCGTCCCCGAGTTCGATCTGGACCTTCTCCTTGACCCAGGTAAACAAACCACATGATTCTGAGGATGAGATCTCATAAGAATTGATCGTTGATTGGTGCTTTAAAGGATGTAATACTTGGCTATCTGATGGACTACTGCAGGGTTTCACACGGTCTAGCCCCTGATGCATATTGAAGCAACACATTCAACGTAAGTGTGAGATAGAGAGATGGACACCGCTTGACTTTGTTAGAGGTGATCTTCAAATGATGTTGGCCTATTGTGAATTTTGATTTTGTTGTGGCCAAAAGAGCATGGAGTGCTTTCTTCTCTTGAGTGCTTTATTCTCTTGACAGTGCCTGATAAAGTTTTTTTTTCTATGCTAGACACAATATTCTAACTTCAGCAGTACTCCAACATAGATTCACATTAAAGGTGGATATTTGGCCTACCAAAAACATTAAAATTAAAGGTTTCAGTTTCAAAGTTGAGGCCTTGTGGTTCATGGTATGCCAGTTAAAGAGTTAAATCTTGCTAACTGAATTTTCATATTTGATAATAAGGTATGTAAATGGGGCATCATGTGATCTGTTCAAGTAGATGTCCAACTATCTCTTGGCCGCATTTTGTCTGGAGTAAAGTTCAGTTTACTTGAACTTTAATTTCGCAGTCTTACGAATTCTATATCACTTCATGTCAAATTTTTCAGATGAGATTGTGATTGCCAAATTGAACTTACCTGGGATGATATTTGTTTGCTTCCATAACACTGATTCTAAAGCACTTCTTTTACTTTTATGACACTTATTCTAGAGCACTTCCTTGCATTTATACGATGTGCATTCCTTGTTCATGCCTCTCCATGGAAATTGTTCTCTTTTGGATCAGAGTTGGGCTTTTGGACCAGAATAAAAGGAGTGAGCTTGATTTATTGGATTGGTTGAGAGCTGGGTTTGGCTTTCAGGTCTGCTAGCTACTATCGACGGCACACCACATGCATTTTCTTACGTGGAGTCAAGTGATAGTGTTAAGGAGTATTAGTATTGGGAAAATCTTGAGCAATTTCGAGTTGGTTTCACATATTTTGATTATCTTTATGGGACTATCATAAGTAAGTTCCCCCCTTCCAGTACAAAATACTGAATTTTACATGATGTGTTTATCACTTAGCAAACAGGTTAATATTGTAAAAAAAAACTCAAGTTTTAGAAATATGCACGGAACAGACCGAAGTTCATAGGTGATCATGTAGTTGTCATTTTGTTTAATAGACTACTGAATACAAGACTAAAGGTTAGATACGATCATGAATACCTATATTTAGATGCAATTGAACCGGCGTGTGTATTTTGCTTACCAATTTTTTGATGAGATTGTGATTGACTACCTAAAGAAATCACCATGGATGATATTTGTTTGCTTCCATTACAAGATTCTAAAGCACTTCTTTTACTTTAGGTACACTTATTCTAAAGCACCTCCTTGCATAAGATTGAATCTGAAGCTTTTAGTTCTATCGATACATAACTACTATACTATTTGGGAACAAACATCTTTTTTGTAAGAATTTTGAAGGCTGCTTAGGATTAACCTGGAGCTGACACGTTTGTGCTTTGGTTATTTTGATTCCTGGTCATTCTTTTCTGTGTACAGTTGGGGGACTTGCAGCGTTTTGGTTGCAGGCTCTGTTTTAATATGGTGTTAACACCTGTGTAGCAATTTGTCCTTTCTTCCTGATGTGTTGTGCTTTGGTGAGTTGTTGGTGTGGCCATAGCTCTATCCAGGCTGAGAAGGTGGTGGCCCATGGTGGGGGCTTCGATGTGGTAACTCTGGCGGTTCATGTTCAATCAGTCAAAGCGGTGCTCTGTGCCGACCCGACTCGAAGAATCGAGCGACTCCACCGCTTAGGCGTTCACGATAATTTGGTATATTGGCGCTAATTATTGTATCGGGAAATTTTTCCTATCCAACCACCATGTGGTCGCCGGCCGCCGGCCGCCGAGTCCATCCGGACATCCCCGTACATCGCAATCCCTCTCTATCTTCGCCGGCCCTCCTCTCAGCCCATCATGATGTAGTCTGCAATGAACGCCGGCGGCAACGATTAGTTCCCGGTGAACCCGGCAGGCGCTGCCTCTGCGGAAGCGCGGCTGGCGGTGGGAGGGGGCACGCATGCCTTGCTTTGCACGCCCTACGTGCTCCTGCCACGGCTCTCGGGCGCTGCCGCAGGTGCGGCCGTCGAGCCTCTCCCTGCTTCACCTCCTCTCCCTTTTGCGCGGGCCTCACATTCCTCTCTCTTTCACAGGCAGCAGCGGGCACGACGAGGGAGGCCCGTCCGGCCGGCGAGAGAAGGAGGCACACAACCCGACCATCAAGCTGTGTCGCGGGGGAGCCGGCGAGGACGGAGGGGCGGGGTTCCCCGCGAGCCGGTTGGCCAGTTTCCAAGGCTGGACGGCATCGCCGCTGTGGAAGCCCGCACGCCAACAACGGTGTTTCCTGAGGAAACGAACATCACGCTTGCAGCTGAGATGGCGTCTGTGTCGTCGACATCTCATCGACGCGAGCAACTGGCGAGCGCCGGTGGGAGCGATTCCCCCTCCCCCCGTCTGCGAGTAGCCTCCCTAATGGCGGTGCTCCTGATCTTTTCCCCTTCCCAAGGCCAACGCCCTCCTCTCCCTCCCTGGCCGCCGTTGCCCCCCTGGCTAAGTTCTTCCCTGTCCAAGCCCCTTTTCTCGACGGTGATTGGTTAAGGACCAAAAGCGGGAGGAGGAGGGAGGCGGGGGCGAGCGTGCCGGCAGAGCAGTTGGAGTGTAAGAGCGCCGGCAGGCACCGCCGGTGTCGGGAGGAGCGGCAGGATGGAGGTGGTCCTTGCCACACAGCAGCACCGTCAAGATGAGGCGGCAAGATGCAGCTCAAGCCTCGCCAGCTGATGCACTCCAAGTACATGGGTGGGTTGTTGCCCCAAATCTGGAGTCGGGTAAGATGCACCAACTCGAGCTCTTCTATATTTTTATTGGTCACTCCGATTTTTTCGATTTTTGGTTTGTATCGGTTCTTATTCTTTCTGTTTTGTTGTTCTATCCTTGCATCTTTCCGTAGTGTTCGTCTAGCTCACCAAGGAAAAGATGGCTGTCTAGGCAACGCCGCAACGGCGCGGTGCCCTCTACTGCTCTGGCCGGAAGAGCTTGCGATTTCGGCCAACAGTGCATAGGAGGGGCATATGTTCAAGCAACTGCGTGCTGGTAAGTGCTGAGCAGGCCGTTTGTCCACAACCTGTTTGATGGAATGCATTTCATGATTTGCAAGTTTTTTATTGTTTCCAGGTTGCTGTTTGACAAAATATGTGAAAAGCACAAGCTTTGGCACTATGTATTTACATGTGTGCATATATTTGAGACATGGGATTTTTTATTCGCGTGTTTGCTGCAGTAACGAAGAAAATAAAAGAGCTTGCTCCCCGGCTTCTGAAGTCTGAAAGGTAAAGCCATCCCCACGTATTTGCGTAATCTAGCTTCAAGTGTGTATGAATTCATATACCAAAAACACATTTTATGGACAATTGGTGCTCTCATTTTACTTGGGTGTTCCAAATTATCACATATATGAATGTTGATATAACATATGGACAAGTTACAATAGTTTCATTAGTTAATAGTTCTATGGTGCTTTGAATTTATACTGCTTCAGATGCCTCTGATTATTTCTGAGAGCCCCAGTTTCCGGTAGATGTGCTGCTTGATCATTTGGTCGACATGTGGCTCTTGTGTTCGTACTCTGACGGACAAGGAGCACAAAGCGACTCAAAAGGTGCGCCTCATAATATATAATTTATTTAAAAAACAGTGCATCTTAGTCTTACGCACGTAGTTAAATATGATCACTCATGGACACAATCAGTTGTTCTATTTTGAATTTTTTGATAATAGAGTATTCCTCCCATGTTGTGCAACCATGTTTCAGATTCAACGAATGGTGGCATGTTCTAATCCTATGAGCATCCAAAGGTTTAGATGTCATCTGTTCTATAAAACAACTGATTTCACTTTAAATGGAAGTTGCAGAGAATAGATAGAGATAGAAAAATCAGTTTAATTAGAAAAAACACATGTATTAACTTCTGAACGATTTGGAGAACTAACTTAGGTATCTTTGACTCTCCAAATTTTTTATTCTGTAAAAAGTGCCGCCTTGCCTGCTTGCATCCTACCATTGTTTTTGTGTTTCCTATTTTTATCATACAGTGAATTGAGAAAACTACAGGAAAAAATGTAGATACTTTGCATTTCTACTCCTTTCAGTATATGTGATGCCTTATGTCCTTGGTCAGATCACAAAACTTCCTATTTCAGTATATTCAAATTTTTTTTGTTTCTTCTTCTTACAAAATACAATTGACATCATCTCAGGTGGAATATCAAATTGAAGGTCTCAATGCAGTAAGCTTGACAAAGAATATAAAGGGACTTCAAGAAGTGATGCTCTATCTCTTATACATTTGTCTTCAAAAACATAGGAAATGCTGTGCGAGAAAAAAAGAACACTCAGCCAGGCAGGCGCTTAACTTCTTATGAATTTTAAGCAATTCTTTTTGTGATTACATGGGACACACTGCTAATTGTAATTACTTTACCTCTTCAACTGTATTGTAGGTTTAGATACAGGATAAAGGCATGCAAGATGAGGAGGATTTGAGATTCACCAACAGAAAAATGTGTTATAAGTTCACTGCATGATTTCCATAATGGATAATTCGTATGGATAACTGAGTGCAGTGAAATCTTTATACACCTTAGGCATACTAAAACCTAGAGTTTTCCATTGATAAGACCAAGCGTCACTCTCAATGAGCTATAGATAAAGAAATGTGATATTTCATTCTTGGAATGTCAGTTTGCCTGGACATGATGGAAATACCTGTGACAGATTTCCAAGCTACAGATTTGTTCGTGGTACCATTAAGTTACGTCGGTTGTCCCTTTCCATATGGAAGTTACTCATGGTTCAAAAAAGCGTACGCCTAGGTACGCTTAAGCGCGCTTAAGCGCTGAGCGGTTGCCTTCCGCTTCGCTTTTGGCCTAAGCACTCGATTAAGCGAGACAGGGAATCTGGTCGTGTTTTGTGCTAGAATCTCCTCTATGCGAGTGTTGGTGTGTTGCCTGTGTTGCTCTGCTCCTTGCTCGATGCATTGATGGTGATTAGGTCTGGCTTAGCTGCTTGCTACTCCTCTACTGCTTAGCTGCTTGTTTGTGTTTGTTACATTGTTTGCTTAGCTGCTTGTTTGTGTTTGTTACATTGTTTGCTTAGCTGCTTGTGTGTATAATAAAATTGGAGCAAAACCGAGGCTAACCAAGGTATTTATTCTCGTATTCCTCAGAAATGTAGCATTACATGTTTAGGATACAAATTTACAGCATATTATAGGGTTATATGTGACCATCTTGACTTCCTGTTTCATGTTGTTTCATGTTCGTACGATTTTAGCCTGAGCGCTTAAGCGGCGCTTAAGCTCGCTTAAACAACAGTTCCTCTAAGCAGTGCCTCACCGCTCGCTTAGCGCCTAGCGCTTTTTTGAACCTTGAAGTTACTACATCACTGGCTTCAAATGTCTGGTGCTACACGAATGACTTTAGATTCAAAAACATTCAACCAAGATTTTACAGGTGCATGAAAATATTCAAGGCTAATGGGGTTCTTCTATGGAGACTCCATGAATCTTACACAATAAGCAGCTGGGTGTTGGTTCCTCTTATAGAGCTTCGCTGTGCTAACTCCTATTGCAGGCAAGAATAGTCTAACTACATCTACCTATTTTGTGTACTTTCCCCTTGTTGGACAAGCTTATATATCCACGGTTTATCCGTTCTGTGAACTTCTTCGTTGTCATGTATTTGAACTTCTGATTCATTTGTTGCAACGATGGGGTTCTTCCCCACCGTTTATCTGTTGTCTGAACATACCTGCTATCATGTACTCGAACTGCTGATTCATTTGTTGTGATGTTAGGGTATTTCTTCTTCTTAGAAACTCCTTTATGTTCTCTTTTTCTTACATATTGTTTTGTATGGTCTGTCTGCTCTTCTATATTCACAACAAAAGTGTACTCGAACTGTTGATTGATTTGTTACCAAGATAGGTTATTTTTCTTACAAGTTCCTCAATTATGATGCTCTGTTTCCTTTTCCTTACATTTACTTTCTGCAGTGTCTAATCTTCTGTATTCAGAACAACAAAAATTACTTACAGACAAGTTGTTGTTTGCATGCAGAACCAATGAGTAGATAATTTATAAGTAGCTCTATATAAATAGAGTTATCAATTGGAAAATATCATTCATTTGTGTAACCTGAAGTTTGCATCTACTGGTGGCATAAGAACTGAGAGGACGATTTTAAATAAATTGGACAATGTATACCTACAGTAAAAAAACTCAACAGTGCATATCAGTTTTTAAGTTAATCTGCTTGGTTTCATTTTCAGATGTTGATTTCCCAGTAGGCTTCCTAATGCAGTCTACGTCTTACATGCCTCTTTCTGCATTAGTAGTACAGTACAAATCCAATCTCACTCTCTAACAATTGCTCTCAATATCAAGGTTTATCTCACCATAACTAACAAAGAAGTTCTGTGAATTAGTGAGGAGCTGAGTTTCAGCATTGCTACTAATGGTACTTAATGCAACAATAATGAGCATTTTTTTGAACTTGGAGAGACAAACCTATACTAAGATTAGGGTCTTGCAGTTTGGTACACAAATTCAAATTGACGGTGGTCAACGACTTTTTATTAGTTGGCGATGACAGCTGAGTGGTTCTAATGGTTTTTTTTTCAGCTTAGTCATTCGTTTATGATTTTTCTTTGTTGCGCGGTGTCACAGATGGCACAAGGCTGCTTGACAGATATTGGCAGTATATGGGAGATGATATATATTTTCAGATTGGGTCGTCTTTGGGCAATTTACGCTAGGTAATTCCCACCGAGTACTTGCATGTTAAGCTGCTGTTATGTTTGGTAGGAATAATGATATCTTTTAGATAAAAGGCCCAAAAAGCCCGACTTTAAATTAATAAAGTCCTCAACCAGCTAGGATACAACGGTATTACTTACACGCACTTGAACAAGTTTAAAAGAAAAGCAAAACCCTATAGGAACTATAAGCACCGGGCGCCGCAAGCAGGGCCGAAGCAACAGCAGCAAGCCCTGGAGCGCCCCTGCACATCCAGTGCAGGTTTGGACAATGGCAGGATAAGGTTTGGACAATGGCAAGAATTAACCTGCGTCCGTAGACTGCCCAACCTCTGCTGTGGTGAAGACTGCGCACTGGCATTCAGAACCGAATTCCATGAAGCCGTGCCATCGGAAAACCATCTTGAACAAGCCACGAAGAACTGCCACGGACAGAAGGGACATGGGCCAAGCGAAGAGGAGAAGCATCAGTGCCAAAAGGATGAAGAACCGGCTGAAGACCACCTCGCCGTGCTGCTGCCGGAGGAGGGACCCTTCCCTTCTCACCTAGGCTCGAGGGTGTCGACCCACTGGCAAAAATAGAACAGACAAGTGGTTTAGCACACAAAAAGCTTTCAACTTGCTGGGAAGCGCCTCCGATCTTGCCAACACCATGCCCAAACCGCACCATCGTCATTGACTACATATTGCCGACCCCTTCGTTCCCTCATCACTCGGCACTCCCCTCCTCGGCCTCCTCTCCCGCCGCCGCCGCCAGGACGTCCCCGGGCAAAGCCCCTGTGTGGCGTGGCGGCGGCTTTCCTCGGCATCCTCTGTCGCGGATCGGGGGCGGCGTCCGGCCTCTTCTTCCACGCGAAGGCGCTGCGGGGATGCGGCCATTGGTGAAGCTTCTGCGGCTGACGGCGAAGGCAGGTGGCGGCGCTGGCCTCTTGGGTCTAGCAGGCTCTCCTTCTTCTCCATCGATGGCATGGAGTCTTCCCCAGGCTAACTCTGCGACGCTGAGGACGGCTGGGAGGTGGTGGTGTGACCTGCCGGGGGCGGAGGGAGGGGTGGGGACGGGCTGCAGGGGGAAACCCTAGGTCCCCTTCTCCTCGCTTATCGGCGGCTGGCGGTGGAGGGCTGGAGTTCGACTGCGGTGGTGCCTAGATGTGTGCGGTGTCTCCGGATTACACCGATCTTCTTGGTGTCTCCGGTGGCAACTATGGCCAGCCCGGGATGGTCGCCAGCGTGGGGGTCCGACCTGAATAAAAGCGGCGGTCCTAGGGCCTCTCTTGGGTGAAGAGGAAGACCTACCGAAGGTCTGGACTCGCGATCTAGCCGGCATGTTGAGTTCTGGAAGGCGCCGCCGGCAAGTGTAACAATGCTTTTATTGCCTGGAGTTTGCTGGATTGGTGGTATTCGGTCGTGCGCACTCATGCTTTTATTCCGACCGTTTGGTCTAGAGGGAGCGGCGCGAAGCTCTTTTCTGTGTTGACACCAAGTGACAGCTGATCCATGGTGAAGTCAGAAGAAGAGAATATCATGAAGGTCGGCTTGGAGGACTAGCTAATGGAGGTTCAAGTCTTTGCGCTCTTGAGGGGCTTGCTTGGTATTCCGGACTTCACATCAGTGGTAAGAAAGTGGGGGCAACAACACATGTGAAGTTTGGAGTCTTATCTTTCATAGTGAAAACCTAAGGTCTGACCTTAACTGGTTGTGTCTGACAATGTCCTTGTTGAAGGCATTGCTTTGAGAGCGAAGACTATTTTCAGGATGAAAATCTAAGATCTTTGATCGGGCGACGGTGACGCTGGTGCACTGTTCCTTTCTAGGAGGCGTCGCTTTTGAAGAGTTTGATTTTCAGGTGTTGTCTTGGTGGTGGTTGTATTACTGTTAGGGCTGTGATGCTGTAGCGGGACTGTTATTCCGTAATTTATTTTCTTTTTTTAGCTGTGTGCATCCGTAATGTTTTAAGACATTGCGTTGTTTCAGAGGCTGGGTGTAATTGATATCCTTCGATATTAATATATTTCATTTATCAATATATTCCATTTATCGAAAAAAATCCTCCAAAGTCCCAACAATACTGCCCACCGGTACCGATCGGCTCATTCCTTGCATGGGTCGCAATCACCTAATGGGCGCGGCGTGCCGCCGCGCCACTGTTTGCTAGTTGTACCTATGGACTTACTTGAAGGAGCATAGTAATTGTTTCTCATCCTTATTTTCTATGAAAATTAATTACATATTTGTTTGCTAAAATGATGCCCGTGAATGACTGATTATGGTTTGGACTTTCACAATCCGAACTAATGCTTGGTGTGACATGCTATTCACTGATTTTATCCTTCTCTGATAACTACATACAAGTGGAATATTTTCTTAAGTTAAAAGCTTTGACTTGTTTCTTATCCTTGCTGAAACATAAGTACATAAAGTTTGGATCAGGCGTGGATTGAATATGGGGACCCTGGGGTCCATGAATCCAGAGCAACCGTCGATGAATCCAGAGCAACCTGGCCCGTCTTCTTCCGCATGTTTGGATAGGGGTGGATCGAAGATTGACTTTGGCCCGCGATGCCGGTTCAGGTTAGTTCATGCAAATCCCATCCTGCTCAAGGCTGCTTGGTATCTCGCTCCAACCTGAGGTGCACGTGTTCTCCCCCTTGTCTCCAGCGTGATTTGGCAGATCCGTGTGCGGGAGTGAGGTTGGAGGCACACTGGTCTGGAGCTATCCATGCTGGGATGTTACTTTGATTCATTCAACTTTTGTTATTCATCTCCTTTTTCCCGTTTCCCAGCGACCCGGTTTATCGTTTTATGTTGGAGGTTTTGCTGCTATCTGACAACACCGTATATTGCGTATTTTAGGCTGCATATTTTTGTTTTATGAAACAACCAATCAGGTTTTCCAATTTATTTACCCATTTGGTCAAATCTGTAAAGTTATTAGGATCCATTATGTGAATAATGCTGGCAAACAGTATTTTACATGACATGGCTAATGTTGCATCTACTTATTTATATTTTACCTTTTAAAAAGAAAATTTCCAATTCAATGGGCGGCGTGTGGAAAGGTCATCTTATGTGCATCCAGGTTGTGCGGACCTTTGAGCATTGCCCCATGAACATCACACATCTCATGTTGTAGCTTAGGGTACAATGCTGCTTCTGAATGTTTGGTTAGATGACAATTCCCTTGAGCTGTTGCATACACTATTCCAAATGTGGATATTTAATTTCAGATGACCATGCAATATCATAAAGGCTAGACTCAAAAAATGTAATACTGACAAAATTCTTAAACCAGTAATGCTTTCTATGAGCCATGGTTAATTTTTTACTCACCTTATGTGTTTTACTTGCAAAATGGTACTACATGAATCCTCTTGTATAGTACAACTTCTAGCCATGTCAGAAAATACATGACATTTTTCTTTTAAACCTTAATTTATCATAAATATAGCTTTATAAAAAAATATAAAAATAAGTATTTCTAGATAATGTAGCAATTACCAGGCATAATACTCAAATAGAAGGCTACGGGGCCTTAGTTCTTACATTATTTTCGGAACATGGAAATCATACAAACGGTTAGTATTTTTTTTCCTTTTAATATCTTCCCATAGCAATCAGTTACAATGCAGGGAACCATGAATAGTATTTAGCTTTATGTTACTGGCAAGCATGATGTGCTCTATTCTTTCTAACAAACTTTGTCTGTGAAGCTGTCATTTTATTAACTGGGCTTCTTTGTGTATGCCTTGTCTCTAAGTTCTCTGCTAGCGCAATAATTTGCTGATTCATTTGATTACAAGGCTATCATTACTGCTTATCTTTGTGCCTATGTTTTCGAATGTTAGACTATTATTATTTTTCCTTGATTATGAGTCTGACATATTACAATTGTAGTTTCACGATCGTCTATGCAAGTTTAGTTTAAGAAAGCGATAAGTTTTATGCTTGAACAGTAACACTACAATGATGGATTATTTACCTACTCAATTTCTACATGCATTTGTGTATGTTCCTTGTGGATTATTTAGCATGAACTTAAATCATAAAAATAAAAATGTTTTCCTTTTTGACGGAGTGAACATACATTATTTTCAGATGAACACGACATGATTTTTGAGTCGCCGACTAACGCTGATTAGTTCTGGCATGGATGAGCCGCACTAGCGACTTGACTCACGGAGCAAGTTGCGCACGGAGCAAGTCACGCCACGTCACTGGCTCAACGGTGATTTCCTGCGACTATACAACGACTTGATGCCTCAAGATTTCAGCGACTTGATGCCTCAGGATTTGAGAGAGAGAGAGAGAGAGAGAGAGAGAGAGAGAGAGAGAGAGAGAGAGAGATGTAAAGGGTGAGAAAGGGCAGAGCAGAGAGGAGAGGCTCGAGCCGCTGCCGCCGCTCCTCGCGGAGGCTGGGAGTGGTTGCTGGGCCTGGCTGACGGTTGCTGGGAGTGGTTGCTGGGAGAGAGTCGCGGCGGCGCACGGCTTTTCTCAAGTGAGGAGGTGAGGATTTCTCCTAGCGGAGGCTCGTGGAGGCCGGCGGTTGCTGGGAGTGGTTGCTGGGAGAGCTCGCGGAGGCTGCTGAGAGGCTCGCTGCGGCGCACGGCTGAGGAGGTGAGGATTTGTCCTAGGATTTATCAGGGGGGTGAGGCTGGGAGTGGTTGCTGGGCTGCTGCAATAGATAACAAGCCAACTAACCCCGTGAAAAAAGGGTAAAAGGCCAACTTGGCGTCCACTGTAGCAGGCGACTTAGGGCGACTATAAGTTGAGTCGTTGACTCAAGTCGGCAAGCCACGAGCCGCAGCCTCGTCGACTTGACTTGACTCGGCGACTCAAAAATCATGGAACACGGTTATTTTAACTTTGGGGTCATTTACATGTTTTTATGCGGCAATGGAAGACATGGTAAATTATCATATGAGAGAGATGGGTCCTGGTTTTAAATAGACGCACTTCTGTAGCTAGCCTATTTGAAATGTTTAAGGGTTCGGTCACTGCAATGCTACATATTACACTCAGTAGAGATCATTTTCATGATATATACGTTTTCACTATCCTCCTATTCATTTCATGTAATATATCACATGAAGTATTTAAAAAAGTAGAAGACAAGGATTCTTCTGTTATATTTTGCTCTGTCACATCATCTTATCATTTATAATTTCTTGCATTCATCATCTATGGGCGTGATTTCAGTTTATAGCTTACAAAGTTGATTCTTCTATCTTAGTCCGCCTTGCAGTGTTTATTTTTTCACTTTCTCACTGGAAATATTTTTATATTAATAATGTCTATTTGATGCACACAGTAAGAAGTGTATTATTTAATCATGCTCATTTTCTCCACACTATCAATAGTATGCTTGTTTCAATGCCCTTTCAACTTTGGTGAATGTTAGATATTTCTTGGAAGATGCATGTATCATTACCAGGGTCTTGCATAGTATTAGTAGGTGAAGGAAACATATTGTTCTTCTGCGAGAAAGTGGATAAGACATTATCCCATCAAGCGTTCGGAATTGATCGTTGATCAACAATGGCACTGCTATCAAGGGAGTAGTCGATGTAGGCAAAGTCAGGTATATAGATCGCAAAACTAACAATTTGGGTTGTGTTAATTAAGTTTAATGTCATTTTGATCGCATCTTTGTACTTATTTGTATTGTTTTAATATTGTAGCTACAAAAAAATGTAGGGGCATTTTAGATGTTTTCAGTCAACACATCGAGACAGTTGTGGAGATAATCAGGTGGAATTTTCTTGATGACTAAGGTGAAGCGCCCTAACAACATAACAAGAGCTTTGGCGCATCATATGTATATGAAAGACATTTCTGCGGTATGAACGAAGTGGTATCACAAAAGATTATGAATAAGGTGGAATCATAAAAACTATGCCTCAAATTACATGTTTAGCAAAGTAGTTTTAAAGATTTGAGTGGCCCGTCACCCGTAGCAACGCACGGGCATTTTAACTAGTTCTCATATAAGAATGAATTTTGACGCAAATCAAAGCTTTATCAGCTTACGCTATGGATGATATTTCATGATAAAGTTATTGGTAATGATTCAAAGAATTTCGACTTTGGTCAAAACTTATATGCAGTATACGTTGGAGCGAGGTGCCTATTTCTTATTTCGAGAGACATATGGCCCCCGGACCGGAATGTTTGAATAATGAAGATTTGTGTCTCTATGCATGTTTTTAACAGCCTGATGTAGCTGCACCAGGAGTCAGCATCTTGGCGGCGGTGGGTGGCTCCTATGTGTTATTCTCCGGAACATCCATGGCATGTCCTCATGTCTCAGCTGTCACTGCGCTGCGAGGACGCGCCTGTGGCGCGTTGGCTCGGTGCGGCAGTGGCCGCCCGCCCCGCCCGGTTTCGACTCTCGCTGGGAGCGTTTATCGGGGGACCTCACCTACACGCGGCACTGTTCACAGGAACATTGTCCGTGGTACTGTTCACTGAACAGTAGCCAATTTGTGGAGGGCTATAGGGGCTGTCCTATATAGACAGTAGACTGAGCCCATTAAATCAGTCTGCCCCAGTTCAAGCTACGGAGCCAATTTCCACCGCGGTTCGAGAGTGGTATTGTGGTGTGCCCACCACCGCAGGGATTTCCCAGAAGATCTAGGCTCGCGGAGGCTCAAGTCTTAGTATAGATCTGGTTAGGTCTAGCTTGCGCACGGGTGGCGTGTGTGTGTGTGTGGTGGCGTGTGTGTGTGAGGAGTGTGTAGTGCGTGAGTTCAGATACTACAAGATGTACTAAGACCAGGAAATCTCAAAAAAAAAAAAAAAAAAAAAGCTGTCACTGCGCTGCTCAAGGCCGTTCACAGCGACTGGTCACCTGCCATGATCAAGTCTGCTATAGTCACCACAGGTATACACCGGGCATTTACATAATTGCCTTGAAATCATCTAAATTGCATTACCTGATTAACACGGTCATTTCTTTGCATCGGCCACAGCTTCTGTGACCGATCTTTTCGGCATGCTAATCCGAGCTGAGGGGATCTGTTATGGTCGGTTTGACCTATACACGCAGGAAGCCCACTAGTGGCTAGTCATGGGTTTAGCCCAAGTAAATTAGGGGTTTAGCCCAAGTAAATTAGGGTTTAGAGGAGGTCGTCCTCCTATATAAACACTTGTATCCCTTCGAGATTAATCAGACAAATATTCAGTATCATACTGTCTCGTCTCCCTGGAGACGGAAGACCCCCTGCGCCCAGCCGCACCCAACCCTAGCCGCCGCCTCCTTCCTCCGCGACGGCGCCCAGCCGCCGGCGCCGAGCCCTCCAGCCTCTCCGCCCTCACTTCCACCCTTACAACCTCCGTCCTAGACCCGGTAGAACCCTAGACTCTACCACTTTGGTATCAGATTGCCTAGGTCTCATGGGCTCCAACAGCCCCCCCGTCGACCCCATCGCCGCCACGTCCGCCGCCGCCACCAACACCACCACCGCCACCGCCGCCGCCATGATAGGCGCCCACGCGCTGCAGGGAGCCGCCGCCGCCAACGGAGACCAGGCCGCCGCCGCCCCCACGGGCCTCGACCTCCTGCCCGCTACTTTGGCGGACCTCGCCGACAGTCTCCGCGCCATCCGTTTCGAGCTCGCGGAGATCAAGGCCGGCCAGCACCCGCCGCCTCCACCGGCCGCCGTTCCGCCACCGCCCCTACAGGCCGCTGTTCCGCCGCCGCCCCCACCGCCCGCCTCCGCCGCCAGCAACGGTCGCCCCGCGTGGTGGCCGCCATCGCCCTCGCCAATTCCCACATGGATCGACGCGTCGCCCATCTACACTCGAGCCGCGGTGCGGACGACGGTTCAGCAGCCCGCCCACCCCTTTGGCGGTCCCGGCGGGTTTGCGGCCCCCTTCGCCGCGAGCACGTCCTTCAACCCGGGCCGCCGGAGGGCGCCCCGAGGTCCCGCCTCTGGCACAGCAGCCGCCCCGCTTCACCAAGCCGGAGTTCGCCACCTACGACGGCGCCACCGATCCCCTAAACCGGCTGAACCGGTGTGAGCAGCTTTTTGGGGGCAGCGGACGCTCGGCGCCGACCGCACGTGGATCGCCTCCTATCACCTACGGGCGCCGCGCGGACTTGGTACTACGCCCTCGAGCGGGACGAGGGCGGATGCCGTCCCGGGAGCGCTTCCGCGACCCGTGCCTCCGCCGGTTTGGGCCGACCCTACGTGGAAGCCGCCTCGCCGAGCCGGGACGCCCGCCTTCACCACCACGGTCCGAGACTTCGCCGACCGCTGTCAGCGCTCGCGTGCCATGCCCCGGGCGTCTCGGCGCGGCAGCGCGCCGATCTCTTCGTCGGCGGCCTCCCCGACTACATACGCGTCGACGTCGAGATGCGCGAGCTCGCGGACCTGCGGACGGCCATGTACTACGCACGGGCCTACGAGCAGCGCGCCATCGCCATGCGACAGGTCTACGCGCAACGTGGCAGCGCTCGTCCCGCGCTCCGACCCGCCCCGACGCCCACCGCCCCGCCGCGCCCCGCGCCGGCCGCTGCGCCCGCGGGCCCTCCTGCGCCGACTCGCCCCTTCAAGCGGCTGACGGCTGCGGAGCAGCTCGAGCGGCGCCGCCAGGGGTTGTGCTTCAACTGCGACGAGAAGTACGCGCCGGGCCACACGTGCGCCCGCCTCTTCTACTCGGAGACCGGTCGACGACGCCGACGCGGAGGCCCTCACCGCCGAGCTCGCGGCCGCCACCATCACTGAGGCCGGTGTCACGACCTACGCGCCGGTCGACGCGTCCGCCTTCGTCGTCTCTCTTCATGCTATGGCGGGCATCAAGACGGCCAAGACGATGCTGCTTCCGGTGACGGTCAATGGGGAGCGTCTCACTGCGCTGGTGGACACGGGCTCGACGCACAACTTCCTGTCCAACACCGCCATGCGCCGCCTCGCTCTCCGGCTCGGCGGGATCGGAGAAGTACAGCGTCACCGTCGCCAACGGGGACCGTCTTACGTGCCAGGGCGTGGCGCGACAGGTTCCCGTGCTCGTAGGCGACGAGCCGTTCTCCATCGACCGCGTCGGCATCGACTTGGGCTGCTACGACTTCATCCTCGGCCTCGACTTCCTGAGCACCTTAGGCCCCATCATGTGGGACCTCGACGTGCTGTCCCTCATCTTCTGGCGCGAGGGCGGCCGCCGTGTTCACTGGACGGGCTTGGGCAGCACTGGCGCATCCCCGCATCTACACCTGATGGCCGCCGCGCTTGACGAGGCGCATCCGCTCCTGGCCGACTTACTTCAGCAGCACGGCGACCTCTTCGATGAGCCGCGAGGCCTCCCTCCCTCGCGGCCCCGTGACCACCGCATACACCTGCCGCCGAACACGGCGCCCGTCGCTGTGCGGCCGTACCGGTACCCCCAGCTGCAGAAGGACGAGCTCGAGCGCCAGGTGGCAGTCATGCTAGCACAGGGCATCATTCGGATTTCGACGTCGCCGTTCTGCGCCCCCGTGCTCCTTGTGCGCAAGGCCGACGACACGTGGCGCTTCTGCATCGACTTCCGCGCCCTCAACACCGTCACGTCCAAGGACAAGTTTCCCATCCCCGTCGTGGATGAGCTCCTGGACGAGCTGCATGGCGCGCGCTTCTTCACCAAGCTCGACTTGCGCTCGGGCTATCATCAGGTGCGCATGCACCCGGACGACATTGCCAAGACGGCGTTCCGCACTCACCATGGCCACTACGAGTTTTTGGTGATGCCGTTCGGCCTCTCCAACGCGCCGGCGACCTTCCAGGCCCTGATGAACGACGTGCTCAGCCCCTACTTACGCCGCTTTGTGCTTGTTTTCTTTGATGATATTTTGATCTACAGCGCATCCTGGGCGGAGCACTTGCGGCACGTGGCCATCATCTTCAACGAGCTTCGAGCGCATCGTCTTCATCTCAAGCGCTCGAAGTGCTCGTTTGGCACGACCTCCGTCGCGTACTTGGGCCACGTCATTTCCGCCGACGGTGTCGCGATGGATGCGGACAAAGTCGCCGCCGTCGCTGCCTGGCCAACGCCCCAGTCGCCGCGAGCTCTTCGCGGATTTTTGGGCCTCGCGGGATACTACCGGCGGTACATCCAGGACTTCGGCCTCATCGCCGCGCCTCTCACGCGCTTGCTTCGCCGCGACGCTTTCTCCTGGGACGAGGAGGCGGCCATGGCCTTCGCCGCCCTGCAGCGGGCACTCACGACGGGCCCCGTTCTTCAGATGCCGGACTTCGATGAGCCGTTTGTGGTGGACTGCGACGCCTCCGGCATCGGCTTCGGCGCCGTCCTTCACCAGGGCGAGGGGCCACTCGCTTTCTTCAGCCGCCCCTTCGCCGTACGCCACCACAAGCTCGCCGCATATGAGCGCGAGCTGATCGGGCTTGTCCAGGCGGTGCGCCACTGGCGGGCGTATCTTTGGGGCCGGACGTTCCGTGTGCGCACGGACCACTACAGCCTGAAGTTCTTGCTGGATCAGCGCCTCTCCACAGTGCCGCAGCATCAGTGGATCAGCAAGCTCTTCGGCTTCGACTTCACCGTCGAGTACCGCCCCGGCCGCCTCAACACAGTCGCCGACGCCCTGTCCCGCCGCAACATCGACGACGCCGTGGACGCGCCCACGGTTGGTGCGGCCCTCTGCATCCACTCCGGGCCATCCTTCGCCTTCATTGACGAGGTTCGCCGCGCTACTGCCGAGGCCGCGGATGCGCAGCAGCTGCGCCAGCGCCTGGCCGACGGCGAGCTGGCCGCGCCATGGCGCATGGACGAGGGACTACTCCTCCATGGGCGCCGCATCTTCGTGCCGGATCATGGAGACCTGCGCCACCGGGCCTTGTCCTTGGCGCATTCTCGCAGTCACGAGGGCGTCCGGAAGACCTCGCACCGTCTCCGCGCTGATTTTTACATTCCGGGGGATGGCGTCCTGGTGCGAGACTCGGGTGCGGGCGTGTGTCACATGCCGGCGGAACAAGACGGAGACGCTCCGTCCGGCGGGCTTACTCGCAACCGCCGGACGTGCCGTCCCAGTGTGGGCGGACATCTCCATGGACTTCATCGAGGGACCGCCGAAGGTTGGCGGCAAGTCCGTCATCCTCACGGTGGTCGACCGTTTCTCCAAGTACGCGCACTTCATCGCCCTCGGCCATCCCTATACGGCGGCGTCCGTGGCACGCGCCTTCTTCGACGGCATCGTTCGCCTCCACGGGTTTCCGTCCTCTATCGTCAGTGATCGTGATCCTGTGTTCACGGGTCACGTCTGGAGGGACCTCTTTGGGTTGGCGGGCGTGAAGCTCCGCATGAGCACGGCGTTTCATCCTCAGACGGACGGCCGGTCCGAGGTCGTCAACAAGATCATCGCCATGTACCTGCGCTGCATCACCGGGGATCGTCCACGAGCTTGGGTGGACTGGCTGGCGTGGGCCGAGTACTGCTACAACACGTCCTACCACTCCGCGCTGCACACTACTCCCTTTGAGGTGGTTTACGGGAGGCCACCACCGACGATGCTTCCCTATGCGTCTGGCACTGCCCGTACTGAGACGGCGGATGACCTGCTGCGTACCCGCGACGAGATACTGGCTGAGGCGCGCCAGCGACTGCTTCAGGCTCAGCAGCTGGCTAGGAGGTACTATGATGCACATCATCGCGAGGCGGAGTTTGCGGTGGGCGACTGGGTCTGGCTCCGCCTTCTTCACCGGACGACCCAGTCCTTGGACCCGCGCTCCCGGCGCAAGTTGGGCCCTCGTTACGCCGGTCCTTTCCGTGTGCTGGAGCGCATCGGCAAGCTCGCCTACCGCCTTGAGTTGCCTACGGGTTCGCGCCTCCACGACGTCTTCAACGTCTGTCTCCTGAAGGCCTACCGGGGCGACCCTCCTTCTGCACCACCAGCTCTTCCACCTACTTCGGATGGGCGTCTCGAGCCTGCCCCGGCGAGTGTGGCTCGCGTGTTGAAGGCCCAGCAGCGCCGTGGTGTTTGGCACGTCTTGGTGCATTGGACAGGCCTGCCCGAGGACGAGGCGACTTGGGAGAAGCTTGAAGATCTCCGCCAGCAGTTTCCAGAAGTTCAGCTCGAGGACGAGCTGTTTGAAAAGGCGGGGAGAGATGTTATGGTCGGTTTGACCTATACACGCAGGAAGCCCACTAGTGGCTAGTTATGGGTTTAGCCCAAGTAAATTAGGGGCTTAGCCCAAGTAAATTAGGGTTTAGAGGAGGTCATCCTCCTATATAAACACTTGTATCCCTTCGAGATTAATCAGACAAATATTCAGTATCATACTGTCTCGTCTCTCGAAGGAGACGGAGAGACCCTGCGCCCAGCCGCACCCAACCCTAGCCGCCGCCTCCTTCCTCCGCGACGGCGCCCAGCCGCCGGCGCCGAGCCCTCCAGCTTCTCCGCCCTCACTTCCACCCTTACAACCTCCGTCCTAGACCCGGTAGAACCCTAGACTCTACCGGGATCCCACGAAAACAAGCTGACCCCTTTGACTTTGGTGGTGGCCACATCAACCCTGACAGGGCCATCGACCCTGGCTTGGTTTATGATGTGGATGCGAGAGAGTACAATAAGTTCTTCAACTGCACTATGGGATTGCTTGGTGACTGCGAATCCTACCAATTAAATCTAAACCTCCCGTCGATCGCCGTACCAGACCTCAAGGACAGTGTCACAGTCATGCGCACTGTCACAAACGTTGGCCCAACGGAAGCAACTTACCAAGCGGTTGTTGATGCTCCCGAAGGGGTAACCATGTCGGTGGAGCCATCCGTGATCACTTTCACCGAAGGTGGGAGTAGCAAAAGTGCGACATTTAGCGTCATTCTCAAGACGAAGCAGAGAGTGCAAGGTGCGTACACTTTTGGTAGCCTGACGTGGTCCGATGGAAGTACCCACTTGGTGAGGATTCCAATTGCCGTACGGATTGTGACACAAGATTTTGTTGCAGATACATCATAAATGTGCCGGTATTTATTGTTTTCTCCTCTTCCTACTTTATACACTTGTATTACGAAAATGTTAGTCGTACGCAATCTATTGCTCACATTATTATTAGGAACTGTTGTACGGTATACTTGGTTTTGTTGGGACATTGTTCCTTCCATTTTCGTGCAGCAGGTTTATCTACTTGTAAGAGGTATAAAATGTATGAGAACGTCATAAGAGGTACTTCTAGTACTCACCACTAAAAATATACCTAATCACAGGAGTTCCGTTGGTTAGTACATTTTCCTTAGTGGCGACACTCGTGCGCCCATTGGTGGGGTGGTTTAACCATTGACTGGCAAGTGAAAATTGCATGTTAGCTTGGCTTCACTTTCTTTCCTCCTCTTTCGGACACGACAAGCAGTTCATGGGCCTCCTCCAGTCTGATTTGATGGTCGTCCAGGGGTCAGATGGATTAAAGTGTTGTATCATCGAGGTGATGTGCTTCCAAAAGTTATGGAAAATTGAGGTGATGCTTTTCAAGGGATGGGGTTATGTGGGTCGTATCGTTGTTAGCACAACTAGCAATGTGGCCCTCGCAAATGCAAGGGTGTCATCTTTAACATGTTGAATGTGTTTGAAATTAATGTGGGCTATTGACACCGTACCATACTTTAATTGATCTAGCTACATTAAGACAATGATAAGCCTATAGGCCCATGTACTATGAATGTGTAGGAATCGTGAATTTACCAATTCAGATTTTGTAAGAGAATGCCCTCGCATTTGCCCTTGTAGTATGTAGTGTGATTATTTTTTCGTTCTACATTATTATCTATTAATTTAACTAAATATCAGATCGAGCAGGAGACTTTTTACATAATTAAGACATATATAGGTATTTTTTATGTTTTAACATTGTGCATGTGCTTTTTATAACTCAAATGACAACATGGCATGCTTATTTGAAAGAAATTATGATTCCAAAAATGGTAGTGTCCTTTTTTTCGTTTCACATTATTATCTATCTATGTACGAAAATATCGGATCGACGGCAGACCTTTTACATAATAAAGAAGCATATAGGTTTTTGTGTTTTAACACCTGGCGTGTGCTTTTTCTAACTCAAATGGTAACCTGGCGTGCTTATTTGAAAATGGAACCGTGAATTATGAAAATACATGTAATTATTGATATTTACATATTTGTAGGTATGATGTTTGTTAAAATATTTCAAGCAAGTGGCTCAAAATCCTATTTTATTGAGAATGTTAATGTGAGGATCTGCCCATCAATATCAGACAGGAAAATATGTATACAACTGCTTCAAATGCCATACTTCGATAATGAATAGCGCAAGCAAATAAGCAGCTATTAGTTGGGTGGAATGCTTTTTCAAAGTTCCTGCATTAGTTAGGTACTCCTGACCTCCGATCTTTCAATTAAAAGTTTGTGTTACAGTGGTGACCAGTGAACTTTTCTGAAAGCATTAGACATATCTAAGCTTTGTCTGAACATCCCATAATCAACACGGAGGGAACCAATCATTGATTTTATATAGCTTGCATAAAACTACGACTTCATATATCATATAATTCAGTTTAGACCATAGTATAGACAACATAATTTTGTGAACCATCCCTATTATCACAGTCCTACTTTACTAAATTTCATATGGTTTGGATAATCTAGAATGCAAAACATGCAACATTTCAAAATGTTTTTTACCGACCAATGTGACTATGCTAGCTTATTTGTATGGAGAAACTTGAAATACCAAAAGGAGCAAATGATCAACTGCATGCATGGAGAAATAATTTATGCAGAAGCCGGGTTTATTGCTCAAAGTAATAAAATGCCCAAATCAAAAATGGAGGAAATAAAATCCAAGTTCTCTTCCCCCACGACTAGTCGAGCTACAATTATTTACATACACCAGGTGGGGTACTGCTCATTCAATGTCGTTTCGTTGAGATGGACCATGTACTCCATGTAGTGCATCTACATGTCCCCCGATGGCTCCTTGAAGGTGCAGCAGGCGACCCACTACAACCTGACGTAGGGCATCACCTTGATAAGCATGGCGCCGATGGAGAGGAACACCATGTTGGTCAGCCTGGCCCCGTGCATGCCCACCATCACGTCTATCGAGTTCACCAGTCGGGAAAACATGGACATGTCTGTGTTGATCTCCGCCTTTCCCACCCTCACATCAAACCCCATGATCATGGCAATGTTCGCCATTGCACACTCGTTCGAACGCGCATTAGTTTGGGCAATGACCGGGAGCTGCGGCCAGCAACAGACGTCCCACTTGTCGCCGCTCTAGCCCCAACACACCTCAGGGCATTGCAGGGAAGTCCGGAAAATCTCGAAGGCATATTGGACCCGTCCGCGCCTAGCTCCTTCTGGAGCTTCGGCCTTTGCAATGTTGATGTGTCAATCACATACTAATCAAGATCCACAGTTTTCATGGAATCACTTTAGAGCTCAGAAAGCCAGCTATATATTGGGCGTTTTTTGTTGTTGTTAATGATGGTATCCAAACATATCCGTGAGTCGGCAGTTCAAGAAGGGGTAGATCGATGTTATGGAGGAGGGTATTGAGAGATCGAGCAAGAAGATATATTCCTAGTTTTTTTACATGAGCTAAAGCCACGATTGTACATGAAAAGTAGTATGTTACGTGTTGTACCACTAATCTTTCTATTCTTAATAGGTGATCTCATTTCTCTTCACATGCAGCCTATCCACCTCATCAAACATCTTTGACCAATCCTAACTTGCCAAGTCATGCAAGCCTTAGGCTGGTGCTAGTGGAGGCGTGAGCACGGGCGGTACCGCCCGCTGCCGGGCGAGAGACGGGCGGGAGCGAGGCGAGACGAGAGCGGGAGGCGCTGGGGCTGGCGCCGGGCGGTACCGCCCGCTGCCGCCCGGCTACCGCCCGCGTTGGGGGCGACAGCGAGGCGAGAGAGGGGCGATAGCGGTGCTAGTGGGAGCGGTAGGGAGGCGGTAGGAAGGAGAGAGAAGTGAGAGCTGGCACTATAGCCCCGTGCACTGGCACCGTGGGGTGAGAGTGGGGTGAGAGTGAGGGTAAAAACTGACGTGGCGAGGCGATAGTGGGGTGATGCATTGGCACCAGCCTTAGACCATCATTCACCATGCATGCAGCTATGCCACTTAAGCAGACCCACCATATCAGCCATCCCATGCCCACAGCATCGATTTTTTAGGTAAGTCCATATTATTGCTTTTCAGTCTCGAAAGATCACGTTCTGTTCAGCTGCCCATTCTACACCCAAGCCCATGAATATTTCTCATCTCCACTGAATGCACTTTTATCCACCGATTAGCACAACGCTCAGTCTTCCATCTCCCAATCAATGTCCACAACAGAACGTGATCTCTTGGCTTCCAGACGCGTCCATTCGATCCGCCTTCCTCGCCACCATTGTCCCCTCATCTCCCCCACTAAGGAGTCCATCGGTTGATTTAATCCATCCCGCAACTGCACAGTAACTCTAGAGCTTTCCTCTGCAGTCGAGGCCTCTCCGGTGTCCTCTCCGCCGGATTAGCCGGCCGGAGCTGGTCATGGAGTAGCGCCAGATTAGGATCTAGTAGTTTTAGAGTTTGTTTCCTGTCCTTTATGGCGTTTTGGGGTAGGTCACCGGATCTCATCGGCCGGATCGGGTGCGCTCTCTGCTTCATCTTCTCCGTCGGTCCGCTCTGGTGGCAGGAGCGGTCACTTGCGAAGGATCTGGAGCGGGACATCTCCAACAATAAGGCCGTCTTTTTCTTCTTTTGGAGGCTCGTCGACTTGGCGCTTTCCCGCGGCGCTGATCGCTTGCTGGTGAATCCTTTTATCAAGCTTTGGTGGTCAAAGCTCGATGGACTTGGCGGATCCGGTATGGCCTTCTTCAATAAGCGGTTTCACCATCCACCCTGCCTTCTTCTTGGTGGTGCAGTCTTGAGTTCTCTCCTCTTGGCCGGCCGAGGCGGCGAGGGAGAGGTTGGGGAACCGGCTGCTACTCGTCCGGTTGAGGCTGGATCATCAGCTGCTAATCGGAGCTCATCACATGGATGACATATTTGTCACCATGATATGCGGTTGTCGCCGCTCAAGTCGCCATCATAAAGGCGCGTACCTAACCTCCAAGTCGGAGGCCCATGATGGAGTTTCTCATCGGCGAATCACTCCTCCTAGCAATCAAGTGGTGCGTCCCCGATTGCTGGTAGCAGGAGGCCGGGTGAGGAGCTCCAACGACATCGACATCGACGGCGGTGGAGAAGACGCTGCACTCGATCGCGTTTTTCTTTTTTTGGCAGGGTCTTTTCTGTTAAATCCTGAGGACCAGTTTGTAATCTTTTTCTTTAAGGGTCCTTTGTGTAATATGTACCCACCGTCTCTTTTATTATAATGCAGCATCGGGGGTCCTCCAGACCCCAACCTTTGTGCAAAAAAAAAAAAAAAAAAAAAAAAAAAAATCCATCCCGCATGTGCTGATCAGAGATAGTCACGGGCTCACGGCAGACGGGCAGATCTACCGCTGCCTTATTGCTACAGGTTTAGTAGGGATCAGCGAGCTGCTCGACATAGGAGCGATCGCCGATCGGCACTACGACGGCAGCAGCAGCAGCGCTGACCGCACGCAGGTACGCATGGCGGGGAAAGATGACCAAGCTCACAGGCCCTCGTGTCTCTTCTCTCTACATGCCCGATATGGTTCCCTGAATTCTCACCAACGCTTTCCGGTGGGCAGGTTCTTGGGATCTCTAAACTCCGGCCACTTACGTACATTCTCCCCGTTCCTTTGTGTTTATGCTTGGAAATCATACATCTCATTGGATTGTGCTCATATAAATTAACGTGTCTATGTTGTTGCCTTCACATCTATTAATTGGTTCTCAGAAATCATTTGGGTTTAGAGGTTGCTATGTTGGTCAGGTCCCAGGTTCATCTCAAACAACTTATTCTTGCTACGTACACTGACTATATTTTGGTCTTTGCGACTTTGCAGCTTTGTTATTAAGTCCTTCTGTTCCAGTACTAAATTTCTCTTTTACATTCTTAGGATTAGGACGACGTACTGCCATGCATTTGCAAAAATGATAGATGTGTGTTTTCAGATGGCTACATGTTAATCGTAGTTAATGCAACAAATCAATACAAATTCTGCAGGGCCACATATTTTATATCTACTCCAGGAGTAGACACGAAGATGAAGTACCAGGTCATCGAGATGTTTATTTTGTTTACAACCGTATATCAACCCATCTGAAGACCTTTAAGGCACCATTGGTCCCATCTCCATTTGTGGTATTGTTCGGTCAATCTTAACCATATCAATCCAATGTATATTGCTTGCTCCTTTGGTTGGCTATGCAGGCTACATCAGAGATCTCATATCCAATGATGATATGGTTGGTAATTAAAATCGAAATTTCCACTCTACTAGAAAATTTGGAATCTCTTTGCTCAATTCTTATGTGAAGTTTCTATGTTGCACATATACCAAGGATGTAGGCAAATTCCGTATGAATTATATGTTGTTTCCTTTCTATCTGGGTATTTATCATTTTCACATTTAAATGTATTTCTGACAAAGATTATGGCTGTGTCAAAACATGCTTCTTATGAATAAAACAAAGTTCAGTTATATACATTTTGATTCTAATACATGCTTCCTATGAATAAAAGAATTCAGTTATACACATTCTTACAGGGATTTCATTGGATTATACTCCTCATTACATTTCCTTTCTTACCTAAATGTACAAATATGAGGTTGCGGTTCTTGGAGTTACCAGACGATGCTACCAATAAATTGCCACTCTTTATTTTTCTAAACAGAAGACAGTTTTGCCTTGCTGCTCCCTGGTATAAGACCTACTATATTTCATCAAATAATCCACACATGACTTCTTCAACTTACTTGACGCAAGCTATCCACAGCCATTGGACTGATATTTTGGTTTTGAGGCGTTTCGCTGTTTTTTTCTTGATCCAAGATCATTTTCTCCCATCCACCATTCATTGTGTTTATATTTTATTTAGTTAATTAGTACTATGTGGTCTATGATACTTCTAGGGGCCCCTTTATGTTCGCCCAGGGGATATCATCGAGGACAGGCTCTGAGGGTTTGTACAGTTTGCCAACATAAGCAGCAGTTTGTGGTCAGCAATTGTAATCATCGAAGAGCTCAATTATCAGTATCTTCTGAATTAGTATGTGAAAATGCATGAGCTTGGGTTTTAAATCAATTACCAGATTGTTATTTATGTATGAAGAACATACACGAGTTTTCTTCTTCTAACTGAACTACTAAAAGTATAACTCTTCCCAGATCGTCAACAGTTGGAGTACAAATGTGAGTAGGACCAAAATTAAATGCACGGCGGCTCTTATTTTCCTTTTTTTTGGCAACTTAAGATCAGCTCGCTGATTCTGTTAACATGAACCTAATTATCTTTCTGAGCATCCCAATTGATGCAACAAGTTTTTTATTTCAACTTCGTAGTAATTTTTCCTTATGGCGTACACTATTCGTAAAATACAAAAGGACCCGCAACAACATGCGAGGTATCATCTAGTTAGAATAGATCACGCGTCTAAATTAATAGTAGGGAGACCCTCTCTATTTTTGTATATGGTGGCAGTTAGCTATTCTTAAGGCGCTTGTAACACGAATAGTACTACATCAATCAAATATAGATTTTTATTTTGAAGGTCTCGTACACCACATGGACTCTATAGGTGCACATCCGCCCGTATATAACTTTTACATGGAAATATGGTCCGACGCAGTTTATTGTTTTCATAGTTTATCGTGCCAATTAGACTACTTTTCATGTACGTAACAATTAACATTTGTTAAATCCTAGCCACAAATTTTAGATCTAACTACTAAAATAATTAAAGTAATGTGGATTAATGTGGTGTCTCTATTATAGTTTTGTATTTTGCTTTTAGTATTTTTTTTCATAATTGATCGTGCCAATCAGACTGCTTTTCAGGTACGTAACAATTAACATTTATTAAATCCTAGCCATAAATTTTAGATCTAACTACTAAAATAATTTAAGTGATGTGGATTAATCGTGGTGTCTCTATTTTAGTTTTGTATTTTGCTTTTAGTATATAATAGAATAGATGAGATTGTGGAAGGCATTGTGCCGTTAACCCGATGAGGTTCGAAAGGTGACACATCGCCCCGATGGCGGCAACTCCCTTACACGATAGATCCTCGACATGGTGGAGGCTCCCCAACATGGCCGTAGCGGCTTCCTCGTGTAGCGGAGGCTCCTCTTTCCTCCTCCTCCCTCGAAGGGATGAGAGAGAGAGAGAGAGAGAGAGAGAGAGAGAGAGAGATTTCAAGTGATTCCACCCACTTTTTTATTGGGGGAGTGGTGGTCTATTTATAGGGAAATGTTCAATTAAATTACATGGCATGCCTTATGCATGTTTACCATCTCAAAGGGTTTAACTAGGTGATCTAGGTTAGGAATATCCATATAGCATCTGCAATATTCCTTTTGGGTTTCCACCTCTCTAATGACTAACTATACTTGAACCATTAACATTTGGTCCCGAGGAGAACTAATATGTGATTAGATTTATGCATCTTTAGGGTCCATCTCTCTATCTCTATCTTCTCCTCTTGGGGAGCGGCTTATTGATGATTTGTGCTACTTCTCTTATCGATATATGACAATTATGTTTTTATATGTGGACTGATCCTGGGGAGTGCTTCACATCCATATGACGAGGCCAGTTTCGGATTTCTGAACCTATAGGGCCAACGGCTAGTGGCCTGTTTGTTTGGGCTATAACTTGCGCTTATACTTCTTTTGGGTCCTAATAAGCACAAGTTCAGACAAACACGTAATTTTTTGATCCAGACTTTTACAAGCGCTTGTCCAGTTTAGTGTTTGTTTGGGATGCAGCTGAACGTGGAGCTGGTAGGATCTGAGAAAAATGTTGTTTGGCATCCTGCTTCAAGGACGCCAAACTTTTCTTTACATTTCACCAGCTGTCCAGCTTCAGCTACTTCTCACATCCTACCAGCTTCAGTTGCTTCTGTTTTAGCTGCAGCCCAAACAAACAAGCACTAGGGCATGTGTTTGTGATGTTTTTGGAGGACGTCCAGGACTCCAATTCATGACCGGACAGCTCCAATTCTGAAGCCTACGTGGCCCAAGTTGTCGAGGGGTCCAAATCAAGACATCTCCACATTTCTCATATAGATAAATATTCACAAAGGATTCTCGTACGAGCTTCGAGAGAGTTGTACAAGATGCCATGTATGAAATTTGAGTCGACTAGAGGGGTCGTGCACCCTCCTACAAAATACCTCCCTCAGTTAGCGAATGGAGCATAGTACACCAGTGCCTCTACCGGTGTTGTCGTTGAATGGTTGGAACGGAAACGAGAAGAACTTGATCCTAGTGATTCTCGGTCTATATCTCTCTCCATGTATATATAGAGGCATGTATAAATTACTAAGTTGTATCGGAGTTCGGGCTCCATGGACCCCAATATTTTGGATGATTCAAAAATGGTATTTCAAAGTTTTCTAAAAAACATCTGTAGACATATAGATGTATTCCAAAAGTGCATAAATTTCAACATAAAATACTTTATCCTCTAATCTCTTCTGGGATATGAAAATTTCCAACGTGAAATCAAAACACGGGACATTGGTGCAGAAAATGCAGTGAAAAGCATGCCATATGGCAAGACATCAAAATACAATATATAAGAGTACCTCCACCGGTAGCCCCCATCAAATCGCCGACATGCGCGCCGGCATCAAGCTATGGGGTGTGCCGTGTGCTATGAGGAGCTATGCCACACTGCTGTTAACCCCAATAGGCGCGGTGGTAGCAAGCCATGCATGCCTCTATGCATAAAGACAAATAGGTAAGAATGAAAAATGTAGGAGAGAGGAGAATCTTTTGGAGGAGGCCCCGTCATGCATGTGTTAAGCTGGAATTTGTAGCCGACGCTTCCATGGGGTTCACCGGCTGTTGTATTAGGGTCCAAATTGCACCGGTGCTTTTTAGGAAACGTTGTTGGAAGCTTATTTTGTGACCAGAACCTCAATAGATTTATTGGGATCGATATTGGGGTCGCCGATGAAGATGCTCTCATAAGACATGTTATGGATGCAACAAAAGATCACTAGTACAAAACTACTAGACGAACTACACGGAATCACCCGGCTGATCCGATATCCTCCTAGATTCTCTCTAGGCACAACACGACCCGGCAACACACCAACACTTGCACACATGCAGCTTACAGTCACAGGACATGCACAGTAGCCTCCTTGCCATCGTCGACATCTCGCCAGCTCTCCGCTTCACACGGCCAGCAGCATCCTCACGTCGCATCTCTGAACTAACTACATGATCTTAATTAGCTACATGCAGATACAACCGAATCATCAAGATTAAAATCCAACACATTCGCATCGCATGGCATTACAGAATGGCTACATCCCTACCCGCGGATAGTCCGCTCGCCCCCGGCCGCCGTGGCAACGCATCTAAATTCTGCTCAATTCAGGTCAAAACTGATTCGTGTCACCTTCCGTTGCCGTCGGCGTTGATGGTCCATCACTACCTGCACTGATTTATGAAAATGCACGGCCGGGTGTAGGCGTTGCCTTGTTTCTTGCCAGCGCACGAGCCTTGGCCTTGCTTCGGGCACACTGGCTTTCTCGGGTTGGTGGTGGGGTAAGTGACGCTCGCGTTGGCCGGGGCCGGAGCGGCAAATGCTACAAGGAGAAGAACGGCGACGACGAGGCCAAGGAAGCGCACGTCGGCCAGCCGGTTCTCTTGCATTGTGCTATCTATCGTTCGTATGGTGGTCGCTCGCACTGGCCAATTACTCTTCGGTGCCTGGTTACACGAGAGGACACCCCACGTTTTATAGAGGAGTGGCTTGCTCGGTATGCGTGTGGCTGTGGACTGTGGACGCTCTCACGCACATAGGATACGGCTGCAGGTTGCTACTCTGCACAGTATTATTATTCTTTCACATAATACAAGAGAGATTTCATTATTGTTTCGGATAATACAAGAGACATTTCGCCCGAGGTGCTAGGCGTTACTGGACTGTTGCAATTATTCATCTGGTGTGGCTAATGGGAACAAGCGAGAGCAATCCCGATGGGTACATCTCGCCTACGCACTTCACGGGCGAGCGAGAGTCCATACAAGCATAAGAGCATCTCTAGCAGTGTCTTCCAAAACATTCTCCAAAGATTTTTAGGACATGTTGGATATTTTTTTCATTTTCAGCCGCATGCTTTAAAGTTTCCTTCCGTCCGACGCGACTCAATACGGTGTCGTGCGCCCTGAGCTCGTCCCTGATCCACGGGGGATGCTCCAGGCACGCCAAATAGAGCAAGAAGCGAGGCAGGGAGTGGCGGGCTTGACGCGTCATTGACACATAAAAATTTAACATAACCGTCGCCTACCTCGCGACGAAAGTTGTTAGCGCGCAGCGACGGTGCAGTTTCCGCAGAGGCGCACACTAGTTAGGTTTCCTCATTTTGCAACGTTTTCACTATGTATTAGTTTGTGTAAACCATGTTCCAAACTATGTATTAGTTTGTGTAAAACCATGTTTCCAATTATGTATTAGTTTGTCTAAAACATGTTCTCCACTATGTATTAGTTTGTGAAAAAAACTCAAAAAAGTATTTTAATATGAAAACAAGTTTGGGGGCCGCGTTCGGGGGCCGCGGCTGAGGAGCGACGTCCCCCAAATACGGCACGAAGAAAACATGTCCCTCAAACGCTCGATCCGGCCCCGTTTGGGGGACGCTTTGGGGAACGCGGCTGGAGATGCTCTTTTTTTCGAAATGGGGGAAATATTGCCCCAGCTTCTGCGTCCAAAGGATGCACGCGGCTTTTTTTATTAGATTATTCACAAAATCTTACAAGAACAATACAATCGATCAACCTCGAAGCCACCTCACTAAACCTACAGTGAGATGAAGGGGGTGACAATATACCAACTCACATCATCCAAAAACCAAATGCCTTCCCAAACCGCCCAATAGTAGGTGAGAAGCACATCCAGTCAAGCAGACTCTCCGCGCACGCCAACGCACACGCCATAGAAGTTGCTACCGCCGTCTTCCTCGACTCCATCTTCAAGAGAGATCATCGCATTAACCTTGCAAGACCTGCCGTCGATTCCACCATAACGCCAGATGGCTCCACCATCCTGCACGCATACATCATTCCGCATCCGTCGTCGATGCCCTGCAGCACCATGCCACCGAGACTCAACGCCAACAATGTGGTAGATGAATACCACTCCACCAACATCCGCCAACATTCAGCAGCTGCTCCAAAAACGATGCCCCGAAAGGTAGAACGACGCAGGGCGCGCCGTCATCGTCCGATCTGGGAGACCCGGACCTAGGGTTCCCCCGGAGCAGCACGAGTGAGAGACCGCCGACTGCGACGAAGATGCCTTCAAGAAGGTAGCGGCGCGACACGTCGCCATCGTCCACCAACCGAGGTCAGAGCATGGTTTTCACCGGTAGCCGCGCATCCCCAACTCGTCGAGTGTAGTGCCAAGACGGGCAAAGATGACGCCTTCGACAAGGTAACGACGTCGACCGACGCCACCATCATCCGCCAAGACCGAGGTCGAGACTCAGTTTTCACCGGCGCCATGACACCCCGGCTAGATCTCGCCACCACCCTGCCGCCCACACGGCTAGGGCCACGGGCCACCGCTCGCCGCGAAGAAGACGACACCGCTACCCTGGGCTGGAGATGCTCTAAGTAGCTCTGACAAAACAGCTAGGATACCATTGGTAGAGTTAGTTTTAATAAACCACCACATTACTGCAGGAAGTTTGCAAACCCACCAATGTTCGAGGAAATTGCAAGAAACCACCAGTATTGCGCGATTCGTTGCAATATCCATTGATTCACGTTTTTAGCCGAGGTAACAGGAAATCTGACAGCGGGTCCTACTTCAGTGGTGACGTGGCTTATGGGAAGCATTGCAAGAGGCAGAAATAATATTGGGGCCTTTTTGTAAATTTTGGAGGACCCCACTTGCCAAATCTCCTCTCTACTCTATTGTCATTTTCTTTACTTTTCCTACCAAAATCCCCCATCCTACTCTGACGCCATGTCAAACCCACTTCAAAGGGACCAAAAACTATGGAAAAAATCAAATGGGGAGACATTATCAAATAAGTGTTCACTTTGCAATCATGAATTTCAATCACCAATAAATATGCACAAACCAACGCAAGTATAACTGGCTACTGACCTACTGTGATGTTGCAATGGTAAGTTTTGTATGAGATAGTCAAATAAGTAGATGTAATGCTCCACATATCAATGGGACTCATATGACAGGTTCGTAAGGTGCAAAAAAAAAAAAAAAACCTGGCAAATAACTCTCTCTGAGTAATAACCTAAGAAAGTTGTACAACAAATTCAAAGGTTGGCAAATTCTAAATAGAAGTATAACAATTGAACTCCGTTGACGGTGCTGAAGGTATGCTCGCCTTTGGCTCAACACCATTCCTCTATCTACAAAGTTTGTTGTGCTCATGTTCCGTCAGCCAATGAGAAACACTGACATCTTTCTCACGCTTTCTTTCTCTCGGACAAACATCATGCACCCATATAGTTGTCTTATCGTTAATAACAAGAAATGGATCAACCGATCCAAACATTTGTAGTTGTTTGTATACTTATAAACACGCCATGCCAAATTCATCTCCTTGCCTCATAGTTCGTTGTTGTCCTCATTGAATATTACTATGCATGATGATGAGATTAATTGTCAGGACCACAAATCACAGTAAGTTATTATCCAAAGTCTCAAACTCTAGGATACCTGCGGCGACAAGAAAGAGGCAAATTAGCATGAAAGGAAGTATAAAAACAGGAAACATAACCTTACATAATGCATGTGAAAATCTTACATCTGCATGCAGTGATGCAGTAATTAACAACAAATGTTAATGAGAAAGAAAGAAACAACTATTTTGCATTTACAGTTATGAAGCCCTCTACTGCGCACTTTGGATAGCTGAACATCTTCAATAATGTAGGAGCAGTCCTTTGAGTGGATAGCAAGGTAAGAACCACCAGCACCAGTGTAGAACACTGCAAAAGAAATCTCAAGGTTAGTCTTTCTACATGTAACCAGTCATAAAAAAGGCTGCACAATGTGATTAGTTAGCATACTCCATCCGTCCACAAATAAGTGTACATCCGGATTTTTCAAGATAAATTATGAATTTGAGTAAAAAATACATTAGGAATATGTATCTCTCCTCTATAATTCTTTCACCTCTAGTAAGCTAAGTGCGTGTAGAAAACAAGACGAATATGTGCTTAATATTATTGGGTTTAATTTCCGTACGATGAGAGAGAAGCAATTAAAGTGCATTGGGAAAGATAGAAATACACTCTTTTGTGGACAAAGTTTAGAGCTAGATGTCCACTTATTTGAGAACGGAGGGAGTACATGGTACGTACCAGTTGCGTTGAGCAAACCGAAACAGATGGCAAAGGTGTACCCTATCCCGATCACACGGTATACAAGTATGAGGAGCATGGTGTAGTTGTAACCAATTGACGATCTCGGATTGTTGAAGAAGTAAAACATAGAGAGGTAAATGATCGGGTTCAAGACCGTGCTAAAATGACTGAAAGTGTCATGTCAAGAAAGGGCCAATGTGTCCATGCCAGATTCTCTTTCCATAAAGTATTGCAACCATTCAGGAGTAAAAATTGCCGCATGCATCAATTGATGCAGAGGCAGGGGAGTTTCCTTATTTTGATAAAAAAAAAAGGAGTAAAAATTGCCTCAACGCTCACAGAAGAGCTGCACCAAGAATAGATAGTAAAGTCAATGAACTCCCCCATTAAGAATGGGGCAACATGACGGTATCTGAATAAAAAGGCAATGGCAGTGTAAATATAGCTAGCCATCCCGAATGTCGGCGATGAGTTTCGCAATTGTCCCCAAGCAGATCCCAGCAGGGCATCTCCAACGGAGCGATACATATCGAACGCCGAAAGTGGTCGCACGCGTCCGTTTTCGTGCCCCGCGGATAGGAAAATGGTCGTTTTTAACTACGTGTCCGTTTGCGTCTGGGGTGCCTCCAGCGGGCCGACGCATCTGGCGGAGGCCGTTAAACACCGGCGGCAGGAAGACGTTGCCTCCTTCCGGGAGCAGAACCGCCTCCGAAGGGAGCGGCGCGCGGCTGCCCAAGCCCGCATGCGCTCCGATGATGGCGCCGACCCCTCAGGTCACGCCGGTGGCTAGTAGTTGGCCGCACGACTGCGAGTAAACTTGGCCGTAGTAGGCCGCGCAACAGTGGGTAGCTACAGCCGTCGTAGTTTTAGGTTAACTCGAACTATCTCTAGTTTTAGGTTAACTCGAACTATCTCTGTAAAGATGGTCTTTTTGGTCAATCAATAGGAATGACAAACATTTTACTTACCTGTGTCACTAACCGGCGGATCCTGATTCAACTAGCGTGGACGCGCGGCGCGACCAGGCAGCGTCCGCGCAAACGCAAATGTACCGCATATTTGGGACGCGTTTGCGTCTCCGTGAACAACCCGGTCACTGTACGTCGGGCCGCTGGACGCATTTTTCGACCACGCCGGTCGCAAATAGTCGATCTGCGTCCGTTACGTCGTCCTGTTGGAGATGCCCTTAGCACGAAATATACGAAGCAACAAACAATTAGGAAGTCATTCAAAAATTTGAGAAAACAAGCCTGTAACTGTGAAAACTTATGTACCTTCGGAGGTAAAACTTGTGTTGTTTTAGAATCCTGGCGTTCTTCTGCCGGTCAGATCATTAAGTTTTGACAAATGGCTCTCAAGAGGGTTGCGTTCTTCATAAAACAAGTATTCCTCGTGCTAGGGAGTAATGAGGGATTGATCCATATAAGGTTAGCCATAGTGCTAGTATCTTAGCTAGTATCATGCATATTGGTCCCACAAAAATGCTGATGTGGCAACTAATTAAGGAGGAGTGAGGAGATTAGAGCAACATAGGTGGATACTGTATCATAGCGCATATTACGAGAAAAGTTAATGCCAAACAAATCTTGTACACAAATTTGCATTGAGATTCTAAAAAGTAATAAATATAGCATAGCTATGATACTACTCCATGATACCACCCACTATAGAGATAGTATCATACACAAGTATCATATGCATGATAGGCTAAATCTGCAGGCTTTCTTGACCCGTTGCCTTAAGATCATCTTTAATGGTGCTTGGTATTTTGTAGCCCACATACTGCATCCAGTGAACTAGTAAATCCTACGCATTAATACCCTTAGGCTAGCCATAGTGCTAATATCATAGCTAGTATCATGCACATTAATCCCACAAAAATGCTAATGTGGCAGCTAATTAAGGAGGAGAGAGGAGATTAGAGTAACATAGGTAGATACTGTATCATAGCAATATCACAAGAAAAGTTAATGCCAAACAAATCTTGTGCACAAATTTGCATTGAGATTCTAAAAAGCAATAAATATAGCATGACTATGATACTACTTCATGATACTAACCACTATAGAGATAGTATCATACACAAGTATCATATACATGATACTACTACATGATATTTACCACTATGGCTTCACAATGCCTTCAAGAATGTCAATGTAGTGATCTGGTGGGTTTACATGAACACGTACATGAATATGATCAACATGCCTATCGCACCTTGCATCAAGTAGAAAGCCTGAATATGATATACTCCTTCGTGCAAACACATCCCTTGGTGACATTGAATGACAAATATGGAATGAATTATTTCCCTATAGGTGGACCGTGAAAATAAGATAGCAAAATACTGAAATGCTGAAATAGTATTACGGGTCTTACCACTAAAATGATGATGTTTTCATTCTTCTTCTTTTTCTTACATGAGCCTTTTACGATGCATTCTGAAATTTTAATCCAAAGTCAGCTTATCCAATGATAGATACAATAGTGGTGTAATTAAAGATGAAACCATGGTAAATGCATGCTGATGAAACTTACTCTTTTCTCCGATAGAATCCAGTTTGCAAAAATGGCTGCAAAAGCAACACACAAGAAATAACTTAAAACATATTCAAACAATATGTAATTGGAGATGACATTGGAGATGCCATGGGATTTGACCAATACCCACGGCTACAAGAATCTTTGGATGTTGGTGTTGGGAAGTGGTAACTTGTTGGACAGAAGATTTTTTTGGTGCTATCAAAATTGTCCCACTTTTCAGCGTTACAACAAACATTGGTCGAATTTAGAGTTATCTGGTACTCATATCTGTACAAATTTAGTACCTCGGCTTATCCAATTGTTTATCATGAAAAAATATGTCCAAACAAATAGACAAAGAACATGTCTTATATTACATATCACGAAGACAATTGGTTGTGTCCGTTGTGGCACGTAGACAATATGCTTCGAAGGGACAACTCAAGTCATTTCGCCTATGTTTTATATTGTTGCAAATGTTAAGTCATAATAACAAAGGGCCGTTTGCATCCCTGGATGCAGAGGCCACGGCTTGCACCCCCATTTAAAAAAAGTCATAATAACAAAGACAAGTGGATGGATGCTGCTGAAGCAACTCACACAACATGCAGGTGAGACCGCGGAGAAGCTCTCGCAACACCGCTGACAGTCATTAGTTCTCATTGAAATAGTTTCATCGTTCTTGTTGCTGAATTCTATCATTATGCCTATGCTCTATATCAAAATAGCAAACATTATTTCACACATATACAACAAGATTAACTGCACAAACAAACACCGCATGTCAGCAACCAACATCCAAGAATGAATCGCCGACCAATTCAACCCAAAATTTTCCGTAGAGGACGGAACATGGGGACAAAGTATTTTACCTCTATACTTAGAGCTGCAGAGGATCTTTGGGTTGCCCACAGAAAGCACGTGCATATCCTGGACCTGGATAGCCTCATCGTCCACCATCACCGACACCACCTTCCTGTCGCCGCCTATAGAGATGCCACCTTCTGCGCCGTCATGGCGGGCAGAGGCATGACTGCCGGAGCCGGCCGGGGTCAGAGCAACCTCAACAGTAGATTCGATTAAATCCTCATTTTCTCTCGCCGGAGCAGCAGTAGTATCTTGCAGGATGGATGAACTCTTCCTTCTTGACTTGTCTCTCGGTGCAAAGAGTAGGGAGTTTGGCGGCTACATTCTCCCTTGCACACACGATTCAGCTGATTCGAAACCTAATTCCACCAATTCAAGACCCGATATTCGAAAGATGGGTAAGGGAAGAACGATGAGGGAGCGAGAAGGGTGTTGTTGATCCAGGCCGGAGCTATGCGGGGAAGATGCAATTGAGATATCCTTCGAGCTTTGCGTCAAGAATAAAAAAGCAAGGAAAGTTTTGATTTTGTAAGTAATAATTGATTATAGAATAAGGAAAGATCAAGATATATCCAACAAAGTGGGAAAATATCGCACTCTAAGAGGTTTCCTTTTTCGGGGGACGGTGATTGATTGTTGGGCTGTGCTACCCGGCGGCGCCGCACAAACTTCAATCCGTGCGGCGGCAATAGTACTTCCAAAAAAAATTCAGCTTTCTCCACCCTGCGGCACATGCCCACCATCTGTGACACGATGTGACCCCACATGAGGCGATGTAAAGTGAAAATTTGATGATTGTCCTCCCGCATGGCCCGGCAAATATGACAAAAGGCTGCATGCTAGAGCAGGTTGCACAGACCACCCGATTCAATTCCCGAACTAAATCAAGTGACTTTCCCTAGATCAACTAATCAAGGAATCACACTAGTACTCGAAATCACTAGAACAACTTGCAGTATAAGATACACTTATGATCTCACATATACATGATTGCCAGATTAAATTTACATTTCGACTGCCATATTAGTATATAATTAGTACTCCCTCCGTCCTAGTTTGTAAGTCATAATTTTTGAATATCTTGACCCAAGGTACTAGCTGATTGGGTCTCATTTTCTCTCTCTCATTAGTGCATGCAGCCTCTTTCTCTCCCTCATTGGTGCATGCATTCTCTTTCTCTCCCTCATTGGTGCATTCAACCTCTTTCTCTCCCTCATTAAATAAAATTATGCCATAGAGGTGGAGGTTATGCGACAAATAGTTTTTAGAAATATGTCTTACACTCTAAGACGGAGGGAGTACTGACTGACTGCCATGCTAGTTTTACTTAGCTGCCATATTAGTACTGACTGCCTGCCAGGTTAGCAGGTTAATTTTACCTAGCTGCCAGATTAGCACCAATGATTGCCAGGTTAATTTTATATAGCATTATAGCATGACTGATTGCCAGATTAATTTTACCTAGCTGCTAGATTAGTACGACAATTGCCAGATTAAAATTTGCCTACGCTGGATTCAGCTATCCTAATTGCAGAAACCCTCCACACCATCATCATGGAGATAGGAAACTTAGCTAAGCAACAGGTCGGCCGTGGACTCCTCATCGCGTGCATGCCACCATCGTGCCCAGCGGCGGCCTCCCTCGAGGCCTCGAGGACTGCCCAGCGGCGGAGACCTCAACCGGCGCGTGCCCAACGACAGCGGCCTCCTCGACGGCGGCGGCCTCCCCAGCGCTTTCTCGGCGTAGGCGACCTCCCTCGACGGGCAGCTCAATGGCGGCGGCCTCCCTCGACGGGCAGCTCGGCGGCCTCCTCCGGCGCGTTCGCGGCGGCGACGGTCTCCCTCGACGGCACGACCCTGTCCGGCGCCGTCGCGGAAGCCCCCTGCCCTCCGCCGCGGGAGCCTTTCCGGCGTCGGCGCGCGACCATGTCTGGCGCCACCACGGAAGCCCGCCACTCTGCTGGAGCCCAGCTCGACGTCTTCCCGGCAGTTCGACGCCGGCGCCGGCCTCTGCGCTGCGTGCTCTTCGATGAAATCTCCTCCCTACCGATGAGCGCTTCCTCCCAACACTCGCCGGCGGCGTCCCGCTGCATCCTCACCGGCGGCAGCTTCCTCCTCTCTGACGCCTCTTCGGCCTCTCCGCGCGGCGCTGGTGGTCCAGAGAGAACGAGTGGTTGAGAGGAACGCGTTGTGTAGAAACGTGGCGGAGGGATAAGGCCGCGAGGAGATAAATGTGAATGTGATTCGTTCCTAAGAGTAACTCCAATAGTATAGCTGTTTCCAAAAAAAAAAAAAAAAAAAAAAATTCCAATAGTATAGCCGGTTGTTGGCTATAAACATGATGCTATGTCATATATAGTCAACATGTAGACAAGTACAATAGTTGGGTATAAGAATGTACTACTTTTTCAATGAATGGCCCACCTTTCATTCACACACCTTGCCTAGGAGCACGTGCTAGAGTTAGCTCTTGCATAAGAACAAGTACAATAAGTCCAAATCAGTTGGCTATAAGGATTAAAATAGTATATTATTGCTTAGTTGAAGGAGAGAGATGAGGAGAGAGAAGGAGAGTGGGCTCTTATGCAAGAGCCAGCTCTAGCACGTGCTCCTAGGCACTTTGTGAGAGTAAAAGGTGGGCCACGTATTGATTAAGTACTACATTTGTATAGCTCACTATTGTATATATTGGCTCCAAGATGGCTATAGATGACATGGCACTTAGCTTATAGCCAGCAGTTTGATTACACTATTGAAATTGATCTAAGAGCCCACTCTTCTTCTCTCTCCTCTAACTAGACACAAATATATTATTTTAACCCTTGTAGCCAGCTGACTAGACCTTATTGTACTTGCTCTAAGGGGTGCGATGTGCTTTTGCTAATCACGACTCCCGCCGCACGGAATCCTTATTGGTGCGACGCTTCTAGTTAGAGCATCTCCAACAGGCGCGATATAGTTTGGCGCGGTAAATGACGCTGCTGCCGCGCTGTAAACATTTGCCGCGCGATGGAGCGGTTTTTCCCCCCACCGGGTGCGCCATTTTGCAGCGCGCGTTGGCGCGGTAAAGTAGCACCTCCGCCGGACGCTCTATTTTGCCGCGCGCGGGCGCGGCGCAAACAACAAACACACACAACTATACATCCAAACGAACGGTTATCCAAGAAACACCTAAATGTAACAGTAGAAACAAACATCAATGATAAATAAAAAACAAAGGCTCATAAAAAAGAAACTCTATTTATTGCACCAGGTAGCATCCAAGAAATACATTTGCATCCACAAAGTCTCCGATTCCACGTTTGGGACACTCCATTACTGCAAAAAATCAAATAGTTAAACGGGCACTTGTGACAACTCCTATCAAATTAGCAATGCTGCACTAAAGCCAGTAAGAACTAAGGTCTATTTGGTACCTTAGTTTTTCTTAAGTATTTTGGAAATACCGTTGTTATTAAAAATACTGCTGTTTCAAATACTTTGACGTGTTTGGTATAATGGATTACTACAGCTTTATAAACTATGGTATCTTTATAAGCATGGAATTTCTGAGTATCCAAGAGAGAGGTCGAACTCTCCTTTTTTTTATTAAACTGATAGAAGAAATTGCACCTTTACTAACTATGTATGTAGTGCCCAGGCATCAGAATAATGTAGTGTTGCACTTTTTTTTTGATCTACCCAAAAGAGCCTAAGCAGTTCAAATCACTTCTAATTCGAAACATAACCATGAAATCATATTTAGTGGATGATCTTAATCCCATCACTTGCCTTTCATTAATAGACAAGTTTGGTCGGACTGAATTACTCGGTGGCTGGCCGGAGATGAAACCAGTTCGGTTAGATTAAAGAGATAAACAATGATATGTCAAATTGAAGAGATAAACAAGGATATGTAGAACTAGAAGGATACCCCGCGCATTGCAGCGGGAATTTCTCCTATAACTCTATTTTGTAAAAAAACAAAAGGATATAAGTTGATTGGAATAGGATGTTATTTGTAGGAACATGCAAGATTTAATTGGCGCAAATAGTTAAGAGACTAATTTAAAAAAACTGACTTGAAATGGTTATGTAGTTGGCGGCTAAAAGTGAATGATGTGGATAATTGAATGGCTTAAAAAATAGATGATGTGACTTGCATGTAGAGTATTAATGAATGTGAGTGGGGAATGACATGGACAATTGGATGGTTAATAGAATGGATGATGTGGATAGCTTGCATGTTGAGATAGACAACTTAAATGACTCTCTAGTGGAGTTTTGCTTTATAAGAGATATAGATATGTCCATGTTGAATATTTATATTATCCTGTAGCAAATGAATAAAGGATTAGCAATGTGCGATATAAATTATCCAAGCATGATTTGGCTTATCTGATCAACACAACTTCAGACATGATAGTATGTGGATCTCTTAACGAATGGCGCAGAGAAGCAGGCAACATTGATGAAAGGAAGTTTTCTCCCATGTAATTTACCAATAACCAGTCACATAGACTATCAGACTGATTGGTGAGAAGTACACTGAATGTTGCTTCGCTGTGTATGCTAGTTACCAAGATAACTTAGCAATGTGCGATATAAATTTATCCAAGCATGATTTGGCTTATCTGATCAACACAACTTCAGACATGATAGTATGTGGATCTCTTACTGAATGGCGCAGAGAAGCAGACAACATTGATGAAAGGAAGTTTTCTCTCTCATGTAATTTACCAATAACCAGTCACATAGACTATCAGACTGATTAATGAGAAGTATACTGAATGTTGCTTCGAGGCACGCTGTGTATGTTAGTTACCAAGATAACCAAAGTTATCGTATACTCACATATAAGATAATTGTAATCGGAAAGAGAAAGCATACCTAATTATTTAGCACAAGGGACCAGATGTGGAGTCTGTATAACTCAACATGCAGCCCGGATAACTCGTACATATTTCCTTTGAAAACGAAATATCAATTTGCTCACCAAACACTCATAGCATTTAAGTGAAAGTAGAGAAGATTTAAAATTATCCCTTGAGAAAAACGACATGATGCGCGAAGTCCATGTTTATTCCCCATCAATGATTGCAAATCCGTGAATCGAAGACACCTACACCAAGAACAGAAGAACTAACTATTGAGAGTGGCTATCAGACAACTTAAAATTAGGAGATGGCCATGTCCAATCTCATTTATCTTCTATTTTAAACATGATCATATTTGCAGAATTAAATGTATATCTAGCAATGCTGTCAAGGTTGTTTGCAACCATATGTTCACATGGAAACAAAATTGAAAAATACATGAGAAGAACATGAGAAAATAGGAGCAACCATCGATCAATTCAGAAATACTCATTGTGCATCCCTCTTCCAAATGCAGGGTGGGCATGCTGGCTGTACCAATCATGGCATCAAGAATCCATGAGCCGCTCCACCTGCAGCCTTATTGATCCGCTCCTCTTGCGGGCTCCCTCCATTCGCACGATCCTCCACATGGGCGTCCTCATCTTCGTCAAGATAGAACCGTAGAAGCAAGGCGGCTTCAAGGACGCCCTCTTGGACCATGAGCACGCACCAGCGCCGCTGGCCAGCGAGCACTCACACGGCAGACCAACCAGAGAATTAAGGATTGTTGTCCATGGGAGGCAGATCAGTGGGGGCAGTGGGAGTACCTGATGACGGCCGGAGCCGAAGACGACCCACTCGGAGCCGGCGCAGGTACATGAGACGTAGAGGAAGTTGTTCTCGATGAGGAGGAGCAACCGGAGGTGCGGCGGCGCCGAAGCAGTGCCGGCGAGGCGGCGACCAAGCCCAGGGAGGGGCTAGGTTTTCTCGGGCCCGGGCGTAGGGGCGCGATAGAGCACCGCGGTCGGGGAATCGCAAGATGAGGAGGCAGCGGAGCTGCGGCGCCGTGCGGTGGCGCTAGACGTGCCCACGGCGGGGGAGATATGTGCACCAGCGCTGCGAGCGGCGACCCCGTGGCCTCGAGGAGGTCCCGATGCTGCTCCCTTGCAGACCCATAGCAGCCTCTCTGGGAGTAGAAGGGTGGCGACCGGTGCACGGGAAGTGCGGCAGGGCGGCGACCGGAGCGTAGAAAGAGTAGGGGCTCGGCAGCGAGCCGGGGATAATCTCCAGTCGGGGCAGTTCGTCTTTGCGTGTAGAGGTGGCCGTGGAGGCAAAGGAAAATTTGCTACACGCTCGTGAAAAGCGGCGGAGCTTTGGATTAGACTACTCACAATGGCAATATCATAAATAGTATCATGCATTACATGCATGCAAAATGCTGATGTGTCATATCAATTAATGATGAAAGAGATGATAATGGTATCATAGGTAGATACCGTATCATAGCACGTAGAACTAGAAAAATTAATGCCAAACAAATCTTGTACACACTTTTGTATTGAGATTCTACAAATCATTTAATACATGTAACATATGATACTACTACATGATATTATGTATTATGAAGATAATATCGTACATTAGTATCATGTGCATAATACTATTATATGATACTCTCCATTGTGACTAGTCTTAGGTGGGCACCGCTTTGACCCTACCAAAGGTACAACCACACGCTAAATGCAGTAGAAAGGAAGAATAAACTCTCACCTTCCCCACAAAATCTTACATAGCACAAAAAATGCACACAGGAGACCAACCACATTAATATTTAAGGAGGCCTCAAATTTAGTTATTTATAGGTAGCACCTAATAAGTGGCCTGGCAAGTCCTCCACACGCCATACATAAAACCAGTGGCCTTTTAATTTCTGGTACGCCACCAGTATGAAAATGGACACACCACTTGTAGGCATCGTAACATAAGGCAGTGCAAGAAAGCGCATCCAAAGGAAGTGCAAGAAATAGTCAGTTCACTGCAAACCCAAAGGCAGACCACAGCAAATTCGTAGGCATTGTAACAGAAGGTAATGCACTCGGAGTGCACCACCAATGCGCATGGGATCTGGTTTTTCAAGATTTCGATGTGACTAGCACAAACGTGAAAACAAATCGTTATTTGGACGCTTCGTTTGGATGATATTTCGATTTTTGTATTCAAATTTACCAAAAAAAAATCTAGTTGTGTCCTTTGCCGTCGACAGTATCACACAGGGAAGGCAGGGGGGGGGGTACTTACGAGGATGAACCACACGGTCGCACCAGCAGCAACGCGGGTTGCCCTCCTAGCTTTTCAGCTTCCAACTTTATTTAATTTTTTTGTTCGTCCTCTTTGTTCCGAAAGTTATTTATTCAGGCTGACATGTTTCCATTCCAGGATTTAACAAATTTTGCATAATCTAGTTCAATTCCAACGCCCTCAAGTATGTCTCGACCACCAAAAGTAACAGCATGATCTGTGCAAACGTTCACGAGTACTATAACCAGGAGAATATTCTTATTCATTTCTCGACTACGAGAAAAAGGAACACTTATTATCACGGTTCTAGAGCAGCTATGGACACCGTGAACTATAGGCCTAAAACAGAGGCTTCTTTCCCTTCAAAAGACCCATCAGATGCTCAAAGACGTGGGAGCCGCCATCCCGAAGGCCAGAGTGCATGTACTCATTGGTCACCCACAGACGGATTCCGGCAATCTGGGAGGCCGTCTCCTTGGCGATGTTGAAGTTGACGTACATGTCCTCGTAGTACACGGCGGCAGCCACTGGAACCTGCAGGAATAGCCGAATAGGACATGCATCAGATGAAAACAAGCATGAAATCCTAGCCCTACCAACCTTGGCAGCAGCGACCAACGCACAGTAGCACTGCCACAAAGTTTTAGGAAATCATGGTTTATTTTGTCTGTTTAGATAGATCATAGATTGTAAGCGACTATAGAAATTCAATCCAAAACAAAGCATATGTCAAGAGTAATAAGAAGACAAATTCTGAGGTGAAACTAAGCAGCTGCCAGTCCTTTTTCCCATGCATGGTAGTACTAGGAAGAAGATCAAACCTTATTGTTGTTCAACACGCTGATATCATACAATGGAGGCCAGTCCTCCTTTTCTGCTAACAAATGGGCAGCCTCCTTTAGGGGTCTTAAAGCATGGATCTCATCGAAAAAACATGGAAATACCATCTGCTTATTAGAAATTAATACATGTTAGCAATGTGCAGCAAATCTTAAGCAATGAATCTCAGCTCAATAGAATGCTGCTAACATGCTAAGTGGCGTCCTCTTTATTCTTGCATAGTTTTCTCTCAAGATGATTTACCCAAAGGTTACCCAGGTATTGAAAAACTAGCATCAGACGCTTTAGGGCATGTTTGTTTGTGCTGGAGTGCTGTCAAAGCTGTTGTGGGCTGGCTGTGCTGTCAAAGCTGTTGTGGGCTGGCTGTGTAGTCTAACCTGTTGTGGTGTGAAAGCTGCTCTTCTGGGTTTTCTTAACTTTTATATCATCCCTTTCTAAAAAAAGGATGTCAACTAAATGAACATTGGAGATCTTTTTTATCAAATGGCTTACTTAAGGACATGCAACTTTGTAATCTCCAATTGCCATACTTCGGTAAGCAAGATAAGCCATTCACTTTATCGGTTACTAACTTAAAGGAACATGATAATGTATGATGCTTCCATTAAAGATCTAGGCTTACCTCTCCAGTAAGATAGACAGCACGTCCTTCTTCTGTAGCTTTAACAGGATCAAACAAATTTCCATATTCACTGAAAATCTTATCGGCTGACCATTTTGATGAAGATCCCTGCATCACGCATAATATTAGACATGAACAACAGAATAATGTCACAGTACCAGTTAACACAATGCTACAAATTTCGTAAGTTACCTCACAGTAGATAGACTCATGTAAGAGAGCATAAAGAGGATTTTGATCAAAACCTAACCACATTTCAAACTGCAGAAGAATATATTGTTAGGTTACCCATTAGAAACAATAAATTAAAAAAATCACTACTCCCTCTTTCAAGCGTCGACGCTTATTATGGATCGGAGGGAGTATCAAGCAATGCCCAACAGGAATCTGTTAAATTTTAAAGATCAGCATTATAGATGTATTGTGTTAGTGAGTACCTCTTTCAAGAAGTAATAGCTTATATTCGTTTTTGCGCCAGGAACTAGTATAGGATCCCACACCCTCTCAAGTCTGTCCTAGACAAAATAGCAAGGAGTGACACAGATCAGATAAGTTGCATTCTTTTTTCAAGTTATGAAGAAAATGTAAAGTATTACAGATAGTGCAGTCTTTCAAATCCTCCACCAGAACCTAAACCAGATAGTCCAAGGCACTGCAGCATCTTAGGTGTTAACCTGCCACCTGATGGGAGAAGGACCTGATAACAAAATGTTGCGTAAGATACAAGTCGCAAGTTCACATGGGAAAGGAGGTGCAAAAATATACACTCTGAGAATGACTTACTCCTCCACCTTCAGATTCACTTAAGTATCTTACAACCTCATGAATAACTTGTATATCTTGAGGGTATCTCTTATAGTACTTCTCATTTTGTAGCTGAACCTGCTTAAAGCAGGCTCTGTACACATCATCTGCAGTACAGGGCTTTCCTAGTGGTGGAAGCCCTCCAGTCAACAGTACAGATTTCAGGCCCTCCGGAGCAAAACTCAAATATGTAACAGCACAAAATCCACCATAACTCTGCAATGGAAAAGGTGGCATGGTATAAATAACAGTGCTACATTAACAACAATAAAACAAAAAATGCAATACGAATAAGTACATCAAGGTCACATTACGCTACATACTATACCTGTCCCAGAATTGTCCAAGGCTTGGCATCTGGTACAAGATGCAGACGAATAAACTCTGCATCCTTAACTATGTTATCTGCCCTGAAATGCTTCAAATACTCCACCTGCTCTGCCGCAGGTGTTATTTGAGAAAGAGAAGATGTCGTCAGTGGTGTTGACAGTCCTGTTCCTCGCTGCGAATTAAAAGGATGTCAGCACAAGAAAAGTAGGGCACGAAAATGAAGAGTACAGAGCATCTGTCGGAGAAATTGGAACACACCTGATCTAGCAATACCACACGGTATTCTTCGCACGCTTTCTTTACCCATCCACTAGCTTCGGTAGGGCGAGGACTTTCAAATCCAGGACCACCTTGTAGGTACATCAGATAAGGTAAAGCCGCCTCTTCTTTTCCAGCTGTAATGATACACTTACAGGTCATGTATAATCAGGGCATGCAGTTTGGCAGAACAGGCAGTAATCAAAGCAAGCTCCGCCCCCCAACAGAAACATGCGGTGTTCCAAGTCTAGAATGTTGGATACATTGCACCAACCTAATTTGAATACCAAGTAACTTGAGCAAGCTGGAATGTTGCATTTTAGTATGATCGTGCCAGTGGACAATGCGAAAGGTTCGTCAACGTCTGCATAATTCCTTCTCAAATCTACCAAACAATGCTCATCTTCTTACTTCCTGAATCATATTCTACTGATTCCAGGGCTCCAAAAAATCACAGGGTGTACTATGCCAGTGAAGAAAAAAATCACTAATGCGGAGCGACTAGACGAGCACGCCGCATTCTACTTGTCACCTGGATCGATCCCACCGCGGATGTGCAGGGCTGTCTTATCCCCTAATTCCGTGACCGCGAGCGGAGAGCCCACCGCGCTGTCGGCGTAGCGGGGAGAGGGGAGGGGAGAAGCGCGATTGGCTCACCTGCGACGACCTCACGGGCGAAGACGGTGATGGAGGGGGAGCCGGAGGAGGAGTGGTCGAGCGGGACGGCGAAGCGGTGGTCCCGGAGGCTGAGGTCCGGCACCACGTACCACGCCCCGGCCTGGTGCGGCGAGGCGACGGAAGCGGCCGACGAGGAGGACATGGCCCTGTTCGTCGGGATCGGGCGGCGCGGGAGGCGGAGGCGGAGGCGGACGGCGAGGAAGGCCGGTTGGTGGTGGTGGAGTGTGAGCGCGGCGGCGGTCACGCGACGGTAGCACGATGTGACGGCGGCCATGCCACGGCCGTCGATCGTTATTTGACGGCGGCGACCTAAATTTGGAAAAATTTCACAAAATAACCTGGTTTCGAAAAGATTTCACAAAATAACCTTTTGCTCGGTTCCGCACAAGACGGAGCCATGTTCAGTAGCACGGCTCCGTCCCAGGTGGAGCCAAGCTGAGAAGCACGGCGCCGTTGCAGGTGGAGCCAAACTCAATAGCACGGCTCCGTTCAGGGTGGAGCCAAGCTCATAAGCACAACGCCATCCCAGGCGGAGCCAAGCTCAGTAGCACGGCTCCGTCCCAGGTGGAGCCAAGCTTAGTAGCACGGCTCCGTCCCAACCATCTTCCAACTTCCTAGGAATAGAAGCTTCAAGTTTTAATTTCTCTTCTCTAGCTTTAATGATAGCATTTGTAATATGTTTTATAAAGGCTAAATTTATAGCATTAGCATTAGGACTTTTAGCAAATTTTTGTAAGAACTTTATAACTTCAGTAATATGACAATCATCAAAATCTAAACCATTATGGTCTACAACAATGGGATCATTGTCTCCAATATTTTGAAAAATTTCAGCAGTTTTATCACAAGCGGTTTCAGTAGTTTCAGACAATTTTGCACGCTTTGCACTAGGAGTAGAAACATTGCCATCACCAATTATTTTACCATTAATAGTAGGAGGTGTAGCAACATGTGTAGAATCAACATTACTAGTGGTGGTAATAGTCCAAACTTTAGCTACATTATTCTCTTTAGCAAGTTTTTCTTTTTCTTCTCTATCCCACCTAGCATGCAATTCAGCCAACATTCTAATATTATCATTAATTTGAACTTGGATGGCATTTGTTTTAGCAAACCTAGCATCTTTAACTTCCTCAGGCATAACTTTCAGTTTTAAAAGATCAACATCAAGAGCAAGACTATCAACCTTAGAAGCAAGAACGTCAATTTTACCAAGCTTTTCTTCAACAGTTTTATTAAAAGCAGTTTGTGTACTAATAAATTTTTTAAGCATGACTTCAAGACCAGAGGGTACACTCTTATTATTGTTGTAAGAATTACCATAAGAATTACCATAACCACTACCATTATTAGAAGGATATGGCCTATAGTTGTTGTTACCATAATTATTCCTATAAGCATTGTTGTTGAAATTATTATTCTTAATGAAATTCACAACAACATTTTCTTCTTGAGCAACCAATGAAGCTAAAGGAACAATATTAGGATCAATATGAGATCTACCATTTGCAAGCATAGACATAATAGCATCAATCTTATCACCCAAAGAAGAGGTTTCTTCGACAGAATTTACCTTCTTACCTTGAGGAGTTCTTTCAGTATGCCATTCAGAGTAATTGATCATCATATCATCAAGAAACTTAGTTGAGGCGCCCAAGGTAATGGACATAAAAGTACATCCAGCAGCTGAATCCAATAGGTTCCTCGAGGAAAAATTCAATCCTGCATAAAAGGTTTGGATGATCATCCAAGTAGTTAGTCCATGGGTAGGGCAATTCGTTACCAAAGATTTCATTCTCTCCCATGCTTGAGCAACATGTTCATTATCAAACTGCTTAAAAATTCATAATGCTACTTCTCAAAGATATAATCTTAGCAGGAGGATAATATTTACCAATAAAAACATCCTTACATTTAGTCCATGAATCAATACTATTTTTAGGCAAAGAAAGCAACCAATCTTTAGCTCTTCCTCTTAATGAGAAAGGAAACAATTTCAGTTTTATAATATCACCATCTATATCCTTATACTTTTACATTTCACAAAGTTCAATAAAATTATTAAGATGGGCAGCAGCATCATCAGTACTAACACCGGAAAATTGCTCTCTCATAACAAGATTCAGTAAAGCAGGTTTAATTTCATAGAATTCTGCTGCAGTAGCAGGTGGAGCAATAGGAGTACTTATAAAATCATTATTATTTGTGCTAGTGAAATCACACAACTTAGTATTTTCAGGAGTACCCATTATAGCAGTAATAAAAGTAAACTAAGCAAATAGAATAAAGTAAAGACAAGTAACTAATTTTTTTGTATTTTAATATAAAGCAAGTAAACAAGACAGTAAGTAAAGCAACTAATTTTTGTGTGTTTTTGATATAAAGCAAACAAGACAGTAAATAAAGTAAAGTAAAGCAAGACAAAAACAAAGTAAAGAGATTGGATGTGGAAGACTCCCCTTGCAGCGTGTCTTGATCTCCCCGGCAACGGCGTCAGAAAACAGTTCCTGGCGTGCAGTTGACGTGGGAGATAGAAATCTTTGTGGTGTAATTTTTCTTCAGATCCCCGGCAACGGCGCCAGAAAACAGTCTTGAAGCGCGTGATGCACACGTCCGTTGGGAACCCCAAGAGGAAGGTCTGATGCGCACAGCAGCAAGTTTTTCGTCAGAAAGAAACCAAGGTTATCGAACCAGTAGGAGTCAAGAAACACATGATGGTTGTTGGTGGAGGAGTGTAGTGCGGCGCAACACCAGTGAAACCGGCGCCAACGTGGAACCTGCACAACACAATCAAGATACTTTGCCCCAACGTAACAGTGAGGTTGTCAATCTCACCGGCTTGCTGAAAACAAAGGATTAAACGTATTGTGTGGAAGATGATGTTTGTTTGCAAAGAACAGTAGAGAACAATGATTGCAGTAGATTGTATTCAGATGTAACAATTATTACCGTCATCGAGTTGGACTTTATCGGGATCATCATCATCATCTCCATCACCAGCACCATCATCTCCACCATCTCCACTCCGTCTCGATGTAACATCTTCAGTTTGATCTTTATGGGCATGGATTGTGTATTTGGCTACTAATTGTGCGGTTGCTGGAATGACAAAAACTTGAACCCCCGTTAGGAAACCAGTGCATGGGGAAGTGTACGATCTCAAAGTTTAAGACTGTAGTGCATTAGCATAGGTTCGCCCACACAACACCTACCAAACCGATAAAGATTATTCAGCCGCGTGAAGTGAAAGCACTTGAGGAAATTCTCGTGTGTCCTTGGGAACGTTTAGACATCATAAGTAAAACAATCGGGTTGTCCTTTGCTCTAGAAAGGATTGGATCACTCGCTGTAATTATTATTATTGTCTTTTATTTACTCGTACTTTATTTATTTGCAATATCAAAAACCCCTGAAAACCTGTTTGCTAGTATTTACATTGAATCCTTGATCAAAACTTCTTGTCAACACCTTCTGCTGCTTGTTGGGTTCGACACTCTTATTTATCGGAAGTAATATGATACACCCCCTATACTTGTGGGTCATCAGAAATGTATGACAACGACGTCGGAGGTACGGACCACACCGAGATCGCACTCTATGTTGACGTGTCACCGCGGTTCAAAAGAGTAATGTCAAGGAACAATTAATAACAAATTGAGAAGAATAGAGACTTGCTATGGTACATCTTCTAATTTTGCACACATAACCACCTAAATGAAAATAAACATAAAATAAAAAATAATTGTGTTGAGTATCTTTTGGTGGCAATCAGAGGTGATGCAAACCTCTCCGTTGGGCTCAATAACCTTTGTCCTTGTTAGTTGCATGAACCATGTACTCCCAATTATTTTTTTGAAAACGGCTAAGGACCTTGGCTCCACCTGGGATGGAGCCGTGCTACTAAGCTTGGCTCCGCCTGGGACGGAGCCGTGCTACTGAGCTTGGCTCCGCTAGGGATGGCGTTGTGCTTCTGACCTTGGCTCCATTTGGAACGGAGCCGTGCTATTGAGTTTGGCTCCACCTAAAACGGAGCCGTGCTATTGAGTTTGGCTCCATCTGGTGCGGAGCCAAGCAAAAGGTTATTTTGTGAAATCTTTTCAGAATCAGGTTATTTTATGAGATCTTTCCAGATTTATGTTAATTTTGTCAAAATCGACCCCAGGTGCCAGCGCACCTGATTTGAGCAAAAAATTCAAAACAAATACTAAAATTGAATTAAAAAATACGGCCTAAATCATGTGTGTGTAGTATGTATGTAGGTATGTGCATGTCAAGTTTCAACTTAAAATATGAAAGTATGTAGCCTACACAAAAATAACAAAACATACTATTCATAATATAGTGAGTAGACGTATACTTTTCACAGTATAACAAAGTTTCATTTTCACTTTTTTCTGTGGATCACATATGGCCGTATTTTTTGCTGAAAATTTGCACACGTAAGTGTCAAGATGAGATTTATGTGAGGAAATTATTTAAACTTTTTTTTGAAACATTTAAATCACGTTTTTCGAATGTTTTGAATATCATGGTATATGGCACCCGGGTGCTCCACCATAATTCTCGTGTATAACGAACCTAATCATCGTGGAGTCTCGTGGTTGGATTCAAGTGGAAGCTAGCCACTTTCCTTTTCAAGATCAGGCAACATTATTTGACGGCGGCGATTTGTTATTCTTACTGTCTATAAAAGGAGCATCACAAGTTCACAACCCAAGCTCCCTAATTTTTTTTTTTTGAGTACCCGCGAAAGATCTGCGCGGGCCACAGACGGCGCCAAGCTCCCTAAGAGCAAGTACAATAAGTTCTAGTCAGCTGGCTATAAGGATTAAAATAATATATTATTGCCTTGTTGGAGGAGAGAGATGAGGAGAGAGAAGAGGAGTGGGCTCTTATGGAAGAGCCACCTCTAGCACGTGCTCCTAGGCACTATGTGAGAGTGAATGGTGGGCCATACACTAATAAAGTAGTACAATTTTATAGCTCACTATTGTACATGTTGGCTCTAAGATGACTATAGATGACATGGCACTTGGCTTATAGCTAACAGTTGGCTCTACTATTGAAATTGCTCTAAGAGCAAGTACAATAAGTCCTAGTCAGCTGGCTACAAGGATTAAAATAATATATTGTTGCCTAGTTGGAGGAGAGAGAGGAGGAGAGAGAAGAGGAGTGGGCTCTTATGCAAGAGCCAGCTCTAGCACATGCTCTTAGGCACTACGTGAGAGTGAATGGTGGGTCATGCACTAATAAAGTAGTACAATTTTATAGCTCACTATTATACATGTTAGCTCTAAGATGACTATAGATGACATGGCACTTGGCTTATAGCCAACAGTTGGCTCTACTGAGCGGTAGTATTCTATTGGGCCTTAGCACCTCCTCTGTCTATGTGGGGAGGAGCTGCCCAGACCTGACATTTCCTAGAAACCCTCAAAAAGAATTAAATATAGGTTTATTTACAGAAGTTTGAATGGAAATTTTTTTGAGAAATCAACGTGTAACGCATATCTTGGAAGGGGCTAAAGTCGAGGTATTGTTGTCTGCCTCGTCAGCCGTGTTCACACGGCAGTGGTCGTCGTGGTCGTCCCAAAATGACGAGCATAAGAGCAAGTACAATAGAGTCCAGTCAGCTGGCTATAAGACATTAAATAATATATCTTAGATGAGTTAGAGGAGAGAGAAGGGGAGAGAGAAGAGAGGTGGGCTACTATGCAATAGCCAGCTGTTGCACGTGCCCCTAGGCACTTTGTGAGAGTGAAAGGTGGTCCATGTGTTAGTAAAGTAGTTCATTCTTATAGCCAACTATTATACATGTTAGCTATATGGTGACTACAAATGACATGGCATCTTGTTATAGCCAACAGTTGGCTATACTATTGGAATTGCTCTAAGCCGATGTCATCGATGTCAAGATGGATGACGGTGATGTTCTCGGTGGCAGACCACAACTTGGCATACTCAGGATCGACGGGAACCATGTCCGTCGACTAGAGGAGCACCTTGGTCAGCACCGGTGAGTCGTTCGGGTCGCCGGGAGCCTGCATATGTTCCTTGTCGGGGAGGTACTCGTACTCCCACTTCGGCGGCGCCTCTGGCTCCGTCTTTGGCACCGGCTTAGGGTCGCGCAGGTGCGGGACGGCGCCAAAATGAGATGCGCCCGTGCGGCTGTCAGGGCGTCTCCAATGGCCTGAAGACAATACCGCCCCATCGACGCAGAGGCGAGCCCAGGTCCGGCTTGGGGTAACCGTCAGCGAGGGGGGTGGAGATGCAAGCTTCATAACCAAGCAACGCGAAGGCGAGACTGGCTCGACATACAGTGTAGGGCGCTTGCGTGAAACCCGCCTTGGTGGCAGCTTGTAACCGCGCACGGCAAGCAAGGCGTCGAAGTTCTTGATGTCCCAGAATGCCTAGTAACTGAGGCGGTTATACGGCCTGCCGTAGGGGTCGTACATCATCGATAGCTCCGCGTCATGCTACGCCTTGAAAACCGGCTGCCACGTTGTGTTGTCCTCCGCCCAGGTGGTTTTTTCATGCTCACATGGCGGTAGAGCATCTCGGCGGCGGTGAATGTAGGGCAGGAGGTCGGCGTCGCGCTCCGAGACAAGGGAAATGGCGTACCCTCCCCCCTGTGGTAATCTTCCACTTGTAGTAGCGCAAGGTACATCGCGACCGGGAAGGACGCTTCAGCAGCATCACCGTGGTCATTGTTGATGTCGTCCATGGTGTAGTCAGAGTAGCCGAATGTGTCGAGGAAGCAGATGAACCGGTGAGGAAGAACTTGAACCGCAGCGAGTAGTCGCACTGAGACGCTCCCCAAAAACTTATCGCCCGCCTTCCGGTGCAGGGTGTCGAAGGACGGGATTTCAGAGGCCTACTTTCCAAGACGGTCGTGCATGCAGCCATCGGGATGGAGAAGACTAGAGAACGGCGCAACAAAAGGAACTTGACGCGAGAGAGATAGAGAAGAGTGGAGTACTTCAGATCTGTTATGTCTTCTGATATAGCCTGGGACATGGTAGAAAGCTAGGGACACGCGACGAGCATGCACATATATGTGTGGTCGACACATACCCAACTCAATTGGTGCATAAACTACAAAATCGGTTTCGAACTCGAACTCGAGTAACCAAATACGACGCGTGTGCGATTCATGGCGTGGCGTGGTGAGGCGGGCAGCGAAGAAGGAGGAGTGCGCGAGGACTCTTTTCTTCTCACTCACTTACGAGAACTAGAACAATATCCATTATAAATCACTCCAACTCTCTCCCAATTAGAAATGTGATACTAAACTTTGTCCCCGAAGCTATCCCCAAGCTGACTTTGTCCCCAAAGCTATCCCAAGGTGTCAAGATGATGTTTGTTAAGATTTCATAAATTGTAGACTATATAGGTTACTTTACTAGGCTGCAGTCCATTTAGATCTGACATAGTATTGCCAATCTGGACCGTTGGATTGACCAAAATAAACTACCCAAAATTATTTGGTGAGTCATTTTGTAACCCTATACATGAGTGAGCAGACCTCACAACTTCGCTGCAAATAAAATTACGCTATGGAAGCATCCATGGCCATCTTGAACGATTCAACCACGCACAATATTTTACTACATAATTTACAGGCACAGGCCAAACGTTACAAAATCTCCGAAAATGATAGGAAAGCGAAGAACAAGTGGCACAACTTGCTGACTTTATTCTACGGTACACACATCGTATTCCTGAAAGCGAATGCTGTTCCTTAAAATTCGTCGGATTTGAACATATGCATCTAGGGAATACTAGTCCCTTTTTTTTCTAGATACTGTACATGTTAACTCCATGCTAGTAGTTGTTACTCGGGAGAAGGAAGCTCCAGAAGTCCATGCTGTCGGAGGAGCCGGCGAGGAGGCTCTCCATGACGTCGTCCGAGCAGCACTCCAACAGAATCCGCGCGTCGGACGGTGAGGTACTGTAGGCCTCGGACGACGACGACGACCACGTGGAGACGCTCTCCGTCGCGCTGACCACGCTGCCCTTGCCGCCGATGGTGCTGCGATGAGACGGCCCGGGATGATCACCGTACGACGCCGGCGCCGCCGTGCCGGCTGGAAAATTGGTCCTAGCCTTCCTACCGTGGATGCGCCGCGCCTCAGCGTCGTAGGCGCGCGCGGCGTCCTCGGCGGTGTCGAAGGTGCCGATCCAGACGCGGACGCCCTTCGTGGGGTCGCGGATCTCCGCCGACCACCTCCCCCACGCCCGCTGCCGGATGCCACGGTACGGGTGGCTGGGGCTCGCCCTGCGCCGCTTCGGTCTCGCAATGGCCGGCGAACGGGGCTCGAGCTTGCAGGACTCCGCCATGACCCCTGCATACACAGAACACACATCAGTAACTGGACTGAAAATTCTTGCTGTGTTGAGACGTAGCAGCAAGTGATGTGCATGCAAACCTGCCAAGAACGGCTCAATGTCGTCGTCGTCGTCGTCGTCCATGAACTGCCGGAAGGCGGCCTCCCAGTCATGAGTATCCTCATCGGCGGGCCTGTTGTCGCGCATTTTCCTCTTCCCCGCCGGCAGGACTTGGCCGGGACGACGCCCTTTGCCGTGATCGTTCGGGAGGAGCTTCCCTCCGCACATCACGCTCTTAGGTCGGGAGGAATACTTTGTTGTTTCAGGTGGCAGCTTCTTGACAACTGAATCTATGACCAAGAAAGAGTGAGTGAGTGAGTGTGTTCTTCGCTTAGCAGACAGTCTTTATATAGAGGTGAAGTGGAAAAGCAGTCCGAGACTCCGAGTAGGATGTGTTGCTTGCTTGGCTAGAAGTATCTGGAACATCGTGGAAGAAGCGGATAATCCAGTGATATGGAGACATGCATGAATCCGATTCAAAGAAGGCCGGAGCAACTGAACCTGCAGCGCCTGCGGTAGCATTCAGACATTCAGTGGTCACGAAAATTAAGGTCAAGTGGGACAAGTTGGTACTGCTACATGCAGACCATTCACCTGTGTACATCACGCTCGGAATTCAGCCGTCACTACTCGCCGTTTGTTGTCTGTTGGTCCTCTAGATCTTTAGCATTGTAAGCGACCCTCTGCTGCTGCCTGTGAGACTGGAGAGGCACGACAGTTGCTCTTTGCTTGGTCGGTTCCTTGTACCTGGGTAGCACAGTCGGTTTCATGGCGTTTTGTACGCTCAAGCGGGAGAATCTTGGCCTCGTCGGAGCAGGGCACCTGGATGTTTAACAAGTTGCGCTTCCAACTGCCGCCAAAAACCAGGGGCAGTTAACCATTAGCGTGATATCTTTTTTGTAAAATAGCAGTATCAAAACTGCCATCCACTGCAGTAAAGGAGAAAGTAGATGGTTTGGAAAGTTGACAGAACTAAGATTTCATTTCAGGTGATTAGTCGGAGAAAGCAGATCATTTCACGCTTCCGCTATTTAGAAAGAGAAGAATAAAAAAGACAGTGTTACTTCAGTGCACTACATTGGAATACAATTCACACTCTGCGCAGCAAATAATCCAAGTGCAGGTTCCAGTCCAAAGTTTAATTGTTTCGAATAAACATTCAAATTTTAAGAATGTAGCACAGGATAACACACCGAGAGAGGTGGCATAAATTGAAGTTGCATTGTTCCATTACACAACACAGTTGTACGCTAAGCAGCACAAGGACTGCTATAAGAAAAAGGGCCTGCGTGAGAGGACTTACAAAGTTACTAGGCTTTCCGTAATCCCTACATCCGAACCTAATATAACTAATAATACCTTAACACCTAAAATCAGAGGTTCTGAGTTAGGAGCCACTCACAAAAGCAGCTCCATGTTAGCTACTCTGCATCCAAAGCCACCCACAGCACCTGACTACCTGCCAGGTGGCTGAGCCTGGCTTGTCCGCTCACCACCTGGCTGCAGATAGCGTCCTATTGCTTGATCGTAAGCAGGGCCTACCAGGCTCCCCCTCATCCGCCCCGTAGGCTGCCAGTTCGGGTCGATCTGAAGCTCTGGGGCATCGAAAGCTTCAACAAGAGGAGTGGCAGGAGCAGTCTGTGGTAGACCGGGAGACTGCACACGTGGTTGCACCGGTGGAGTTCCTGGTCGGGATACTGCTTGCGATCTCAATGCCTGGCTCTGCTGGGGTGGTTGCACCGGTGGAGTTCCTGGTCGGGATACTGCTTGCGATCTCAATGCCTGGCTCTGCTGGGGAGCAAAGAGATTGCTCTGTATGCCCTGGCTAACTGCACCACCTTGGGAAATGAATTGGCCCATTAGATTGTCAATTTGTCGCTGGTCAAAGTGCTGATATTGTTGGGGAAAGGGAGCTCCATGCGCATTAGCACCTCTACCCTGTCCTGGAACCCCCGTCGGTGGTCTCATATGCACGAAGGGTGGTGCAGCAAGGCCCATAACGCGGCCACGTGCATGGTTTGGCATGTTGCGCATGTCCTGCCAACATTTTGTAAGTTCGTCAGTATATGTTTGTCAAGATAAATCTAATCCAAGCAAAGCAAACGGAGAAGAAGTCAATTCCATTTCTCACTAATAAGATTAAACTGGCTACTCAACTATGCCGTTCTTTTAGGTGACATAGTAGTACAAATAACCGCTAGTCGAGAAAAACAGGTATTGTCATATGCTAAGTATTTACTGCAGTTGCAAAACGAAGGCAAAATAGCATGCAACAAAGTAACAAAGAGAGTGAAGTGACCAAAACTAGGCATTACGTACCTCCCCAAACTAAACTAGAAATTTTTCAATATCCAACACTCATACTAGTACTGCAGCTCACCTTAGTATTACAGTCATCAACTAGTTCTAATGTGACAGTGTATATTTAATATGATGCGCATGGCAAAGTTATTGCAAGACAGAACAATGCAATGCTACACTATGTTGGGAAATATCATGCCAGAGGGCCTTCAAAAGAGTATTACCTGTTGTGTCGACTGTTGATGCAACGATGGGGAACCATCAGGAGCCCTTGAGAGTGGCCCAACACCATTAATCATAGATGTGATTACGCTGTCTGCATTTGTCACATGATGTGCTGGGTAGTTCAAAGAAGCTGAAATTGATTGTGGGTTGGGAGATGGAGGATTCAAGACATTTGCGTGCACCCTTCTAGATGAGTTCTGCTGTGGCACTGCCAAAGCCTGGATTGCAATAGGTTCTCTCCTGACATTTCTAGGTATACTAGGTATAGCATGCCGTGCTACTTCTGATCTATGTTGAGAATCTAGCTGTGATTGTGTGTGCATAATATTGGGGTATGCTCCTTGTGAAATTTGTTGCATGGCAAATGTTAAATTGGGAGTTCCAAAAGAAGGAGAGGCGGCATCTGTGGTAGCAGGTTGCATTTGCATGATATCTCTAGGCAGAATAGACTCCAAGGTCCCAAAAGAACTAGAGCTGGGTCCACTTGTAGACGATAGTAACAAATTTTGGCCAGAAGTTGAGGTACCATTGCTAGATCCGTTATTTCCACCTCCTACATATAGATCTTCTGACTGAGCAGTTGTGCTAACAGGGAAATCTGGAAGATAGTCCATGACAGATAAATCTGGACTATTCAACACAGGCTTCAAATCTTCAGGGGTAGACGCCAAACTCATAGGCAGATCACCATCATCATCCTTGTTTACAAGGTCTATAACCTCGGAAATAGTTGCATCGGTATCTACAGTATCCCCATTCTGCTGAATCATGTCACCTGCATGTCTATTTTTATCTGATTTCTCATCATGAATAGCTTTCCAAGATCCATCAGGGAATACAAGAATATCAATGATGTCATCACTAGTCTCTTGTAAAACCTAAAGAAAAAGGAGATTAATCACACAAGAAAATATAATGAGATGAAAACAGGTAACTACAGATACATTGTACAACTTGCCTTGGCCATCTTTTGATCATTTCGTAGGTCAATAAAATTTGAAGGAGTATTACAAAATGGACAGCGCCAGGTCGGTTTCTTCAAGTTCATCTCCATGTAATTATCATAATCAAAACACTAGAAATATGGGTCATATTATTATTTCTGTCACGAACGGAAAAGCTCAATCCATCACCAAAAATAAACAGATTAAATTTATACCTGGTGGTGTTTGCATAGCTGCCCTTTAACTGGTGTCTTCATGCGCCTAAAACTGCAATAGGAAAAAAAAACATTTTCAAGTTGCAGATCATCAGCACTTTCCATTCAAACAAAATGGATTTACAAAACTGAACACCAACATTCTAGAAAGACACATCAACTATCAAAGTGGTCATTATAAATAGAAGAAATTTGGGTGTCCTCAATCATCTTATGTAAAATACATATTTTACGAGGTCTCATGTGGGCTCTTGCATGTGAAACGACAAGAACTTCTACATGAACTATGAACATCTGCACTGGTTCCTGTTTCTGGTTGCCAACACTGAAGCTGTGGAGGTCAATTATATCATGCATGCACATTTGACTAGCTGACAAGACAACCCATGAACTCAATTTGGACGACTTAACCAGATTAGAATAGTCCAAACATAATACAGCAAAGTACATGCCATGAAGAATGATATACAGTACCTTATGGGGCACTTTAGGGATACTCTTGATGGCCCTTCAAGTATATCTGAATCTACATGAAAATCAAGACGTGTCCCAAAGAAATTTCACAATCATAAACAAAACAGAGTGTCATTTGTCGAAGCATTACATAAAACAGAAACAATTTAACTTAACCACCTACCAGGAAGATCTGCTGTGACTGGTTGGGCATAGTCATTGAGTTTTGGAGCATCAGAAGATATCAAATTGTTGACAAATGCTACTGCTATGATGTAGTTGGCTGCAATATAAAGCTAAATCAGCACATGTAAAAAAATTGATGTATGCTTCTGGCAAAGAAATGGAAGAACATAGATCAGCATCACTAATCGTACCATTAAAATATCCAACAGCCTGTAAGATGTTTGCACCATATTTGAGCATCTTGGTGATATCAGTGGGAAACTGGGCTCCTGTTTCCTGTTAAATGTTTGAAACGCGTGAGCTAAGCTTGTTTAACAATTGAGATTAACAACAGTCCACAGGTTGAAAAAGCTTTGGCTCGATGCAAGAGAAATGGCAAGGAATGGCTTTTTTCTTCAAATATGTAGGCAAGGATGCTGCTAACCAGTGAAACATTAGTCCTCTTGTCCACACCTTTTCCATTTACTAAAAAGCTGAAACATAAAAGACGTCAGTCATGTTTCGTTGCTTAACAATGGCAAACATCAAAGCAAAGAAAGTAATGTACCTCACATGCGGTGGGGTTGCAATACATGATGAGACATCTAAGTTTTCCTTTTGGACAACAATTAGACTCTGCAGAAGGTGAAACAACCAATAAATACACCTGATATAACATCATGAGACAATGGCATGCAAATAAAATTAATAAGGCGATAACTACCGGAAATTCAATTTGACTCCCGGGTGCATATGCTCCCTCTACCAAAAAATTATATTTCGAAATGTCAAAAAAAATTGACAAAAAATTACACATGTACATATCCACAATATATGTGCATTCGTCAAGTTTCGGGAGGAACCAATATTTTGTGTGGTCTACGTAAAAAAAGAGAAAATTTATATTCTGAAAAAGCCTTATTTTTAGCATTGATTTGTCTTGTTTACACAAGTCTATTTTTCATGAAACAACTTTGCGAGCGTGTAGCATGTGAAGATGTACATGCGAATTTTTCGTTTCAATTTTTTAAAATTTCAAAATATGTGTAACATGCATTTCAAAATATAGGTAGCATATGCTCCCATGTGCCAAAACACCACTCTCGCTAACTACAACAAATACATAGTCATGAAGTGCTACCGAACTACCTCTATAGCATTGTAATAATGGATTGCTCAATAAGGGCACACAGATGAGGATTTTACAACAATGAGCATACAGAGTCTATTTACAGCTCGAACGAAGAACATATTCCAGAAGAGGTATTCCAGAAGAGGTATCACGGTCAACAGAACCAAAGTGGGCAACATGCAGAAAGCTAGAAACAACAAATTTACCAAGATTCAGTTGCCTGATGGAATCAGCTATCAGATTTAATGCACTACTTACAGATGCGAACAGAACATGATGCTACAGTCTTATCTGAAACATTGTAAAAACTACCTTAGAGGTTGCACTCTGCCAAAATAGTTTTATCCTTTTGATCAAGAAAACTCAAAAGAAACCTAGATAATTAAGTGAATATTATAATAGCAAAATAAATCAAAATCAGTACATGAACAGCTTAATTAACACTCCTTGAGACAACCATACATGTAACATCACTGAAAATTAATGAAACAAATATTTTGCCTGGAATGGTACTTACAATCTTCTCATTTTTAGGTAGATTTCTATGAATAAAGAAGTCAGCCATCAAAATATCATATCCAACCTGTAAGTACAGACAGATGTATCCAAATCAGGCTATATTTACAAAACATACCTTTATCGGTCATCTACATATGTCCTCACATATGAGGATTTAAGAATGCAAAAAAGTTGGCATAGTAATCAACAATGGAGAACTTTATCTTCAAAATCACACAGAATAGATATTTAAATTGAACAGATTGACCACCTTTGCTTCCAGCGAAGTGACTAAACGGTCGAACTTCAACTTAGGATAGTACCTACAAGCAGGATCACATTAAAACATATAGCATGTGCCACCAAGCTAATGAATGGCTTAGGTTGATCATATTATAACCAATTTTTTCAACCTAAACAACTGAAAATGAGGAACTAAATTTTGAATTTAATATTGAAAAAAAAACTTAAATACATACTGCTCTAAGCTACCAAATATTGGATTCGGATTCCATATCACAAATAATATATTTCCAGTAATTTTCACACATTTGAACTCGATAATATGATTGTGATATCCGTGTCAGCTTGAATATAATAAGTTAAACGTTTTAATCAAATAATTGAACAAGTTTCAAGAAAATAGGGTTTTTTGTTAGTTTTTGTAATCCCATATTCTACCATGTATAAAGATCTACATAACATAGACAACAGTGAAATTGATGGCCAATATCATGCAAATATTCAGAGGAAGCAATTCCTTCCTTACCTTGGCATTACTGTTGAAATGATTTCAAGCACAGTGTTGTCATTAGCTTGGCTAACAGGCGTGCAGAAGTTCCCCGATATCTGCATGGCAAGAGAAATTATAACTAGCTAAGATGATACGGCCATGCCACTGCCTAAGAATACAAACATGCACCCAGAAGGGCAAAGGTGATCATAGAACCATACAAGAAGAAACAAAACATGATAATATTTCATACCCACCTCATCAGCCATTCTGAGAATGTCGATGTAATCTGCAGGTTGAAACCATTTATTTTTACAAGCATTCTGCAAAAACGCAATTGTGTTACCAGAACATTTCAGTGGGTGATAAGCCACATAATATGGTGGAGAAGTAAGCTTATTAGGCAAACTGTAACTTTGGCATATAACATAATTAGCACATGCATGAAACCCTTTAAGCCGCTTGAGACAACTCCAAGTAGAATGTGATTATACAGTCAATGAAATCTAGTTAGCATTGTGTTGAAGCAAATTAACAGTTGATACATCAATGTAGGTACAAAACAACATGAGTGAACAAAGACTAAAAGCATGGATATTTTACGTAGAGTAACTGTTATGGATGAGAAAAAAGTTTCTAACTGATACTTGTACGGTCATACATGACTGAGAGGGAAAGCAACAAGTCTACCTTGCATGATATAATTAGTATCATGACGGATGATTGTAGATATGGATCATTTCTCAGCTGATACACCTGGTCAATAGAGGTAGGCATCATATTAATAACACACGAGTGCAGAAAAATTGTGTGCATAACTCAATTCACTGCATAAACAAATGATCAGCCTTTCCACAGAAAGTGAAAAGGAAACAGTTCACAGTCAAATTAACATAACTGAACAAGTGTTAGGTAACTCACACAACAAAGCTGGAAAGTAACAAAGTTCCATGAAAGAAAAGAAGTTGGGACATGCAAATACATTCATGTAATCCAGAACAGGTGGCATTTTGGGATGTTGCAGAAAACCAAGTGACGTCTACCAAAGACTAGGACTATGATAACCCTGACAGTCTCAAAGAGAAATTTTACAGAAAACATACCGGCCTACCATGCATTGTTTAAAGCCCTAAAATTACACAGCTTACACACCCTGATTACATATATTATGTCGGCTCGCTAAACATTCCAATTTCAGACCAAAGGAAGCACATTCGCAGAAGATCAAGGGTAAAATGCCTAACTCAATTCCCTTGCAGCAAATAACGACTATTCTATACAGATTTAAGTTGATCAAAATTTGTAACTGCCGTAGTAATCCACACGAACAGTCGGACACAAAAGTTAAGAAGAACAATCATGGGAAAACGATTAACAAGCGAGCAGATAACTGCCACACCAGTTGTATGGAGCAGTTATAATAAAAAGATGATGAAGGCAGTTGAGAAGACTGCGCTAGAAGAACAAGGGGAAATTGTACGGTGCAGGAAGAGGAAAAGCACGATTTTTTTACCTTTCTCATAGTGTCGGGTATCTCCGGCGCGATCTTGGGAACATCGCCGCCGGAGAGCGCGTAATCGATCCCTCTGCAAGCACACGCCCAAACGAAATTAGGCCACAGCGCTGTGTCAGACGCACGAAACAAGGCGGCGGCGGCGGCCAAAAACCCTAAGAATTGGGGGAATGCCGGGATGCGAGTGGGTGGGCGGGCGGACGGACCTGGCGAAGGCGTAGACGAGGTGGTTGAGGTCGGAGGAGGGGAGCGTGTTGTGGCCGCCGCGGAAGTGGCACTTGATCCGGTCGCCGATGGCCTGCAGGCGGTGCCCGTTCATGGCCACCGCCTTCTGCAGCTGCTCCTTGGCCTGCTGCTGCTGCGTCTGCGACTGCGGCGGGGCCGGCGGCGGCGGCTGGAGCGAGGGAGATAGGGCGGCGCCGCCCGACATGGGCTGGCTTGCTCTGAGTTGGGAAGGGGGGGCGGCGGGGGAGGAATGGCGAGTACCCGTAGCGGAGCGGTGGGTGGGTGGTTGAGTGTGGCGATAGATAGAGATGATGATGACGAGGAGAGGCTATTTGTGAGGCGAGGGAAATATATCGGTACACGGAGTTATCGGGGTAGTGGCGGTGGAGCGGTTGGGAGACGGGGCGGTGAATGATCGTGGGGCCCACGCGTCGGCGAGAGGATTCTGCCGGAGTTTTCTTAGGTGTCGGTTATGTCGCGGCCTTTTTTTCCCGGTTCCAACTTTTCTTTTTCTTTTTTTCTTTTTTCTTTTGCGTGTAGATACTCTGGATTATTCTTTGAGTAAGGCTCACGTTTAAACAACCCAGATATTTAGTCTTCTCTTTTCTAACCTTACAATTTACACGTATTAAAGCATCTTCACTCGTCTCCCGTAAGGCGTCCGGCGCATGACTGTATGAGGGTTCCCATAAATGAGGGTGCCACCTCCTTCATCTTCGCGGCTTGCTCCGCCCGCGTGGCAACGTGCGCGGTGGTGGCGATGCACACCAGGATGGACGAGTGGAGCTTATCGATGGCCGGCGCGGCATCCCTCATTACATTGGCTTTCTTGTTCCCGACGGGCCGGCCAACAACAGCTGGTGTAGGCGCGTCGTTGGGGTCAAACGGTGTGATGGCCTTGGCTAGGGCAGTCCGGACCTCCTTCCACTTGTCGCACGTCTCGATCCGAGCGAACACATTGTGGTGACCTTGCATACCACTGCATGTTGTAGTATGCCAGTCGTTGATATAACATTCACGAAGTACCAATCCGCAAATATTACATCCCTCAGAGTAGTACAACAGAACATAGCTGGTCCATAACTCATTCATTTATTATTGCAAACCATATGTACATATCATCACGGAGTTCCTCCTGGGTCCAGAGAGGAATACTCCTGGGTTCGAGATGAACCCGGCTTAACTTACAATATATAAGTCTTAGCAGGTTATACATTTATTCTCCTCGACCAGCTAAGTACTAAGTGTTCACACACTACTACTACTCCACAATCCTAAGCTTGTTCTCCTTCAGAACCGTTCCCGGCTCCGTAGACTATAAGATAGTCTACACCTTCTACACCTCCGAAGAGGTCTGACTCTTCATAGCAGATTTCTTCTGCTCCTTCCTGGTTGTCGGTGTCCTCCTCAAGATGATTCAGGCAATCTAAGCAGGGGATTTAAGAGTGGCGAGCGTACTCAACAAGTTCATATTAGGAAAGAGGTGTTTAATACACTAGCTACGATACTAGACCAGAAAGTCTAATACCAATGCATGTTTTAATAACCATTTCTTCAAAAGATTGCTTTTATTAAGAAGAACTATGTCCGTCAGCCTTCACCGGTTTACTCCGGCAGCGTTCGCAGTTCCAAAACCAGGATCAGGGAGTGACAGGTCACGATTCATTACACTTTGCAGAGGTGTGTTGTTTTACCCATAAGAGATCTTAACCTTGATGCCAACCGGGCAGCTTTCCCGTCCACACTTCCTTTGGTGTGAGACCCGGTATAAGGTCTAGCCAATCATACTCTTCCGCTACCTCGAACACCCACCCTTTGTTGCAATCCCCGACCCTGGGTCCTCGTCGGTGCTCTTATACCAATTAAGGACGGGCTCCGACCACGACGACAGTTCTGGGCTAACTACCATAAACTCCTTCGCCGGTAGATGCAACCCATCATAGATAGCATTACCGTGGGGAATTAGAATGGGATCCTCACCCCACCGCTTGTCCTTGTCTGGATCAAGTGTCTACGGTAAGCGCATCCGTTGATGAACGAGAGGTGGAAGCACAATTGACTACTTCGTCCCACTCCAGATCTTATGGTTAACACGGGTGACGTGGGCATTACCCTTCGGGTAACTGTTATTGCCCTATCCTATGCGGCCCAACTGGAGGCCCATGAAGACATCTGATGGCAAGGTGGGCCACTAGGGCGGTGCCGAAGAGATTCCTTGAAGGACAAGACGAAGAGGAACCAAACAAGGAAAGTTTAGGTCTAGGGCTTTTGTAACCTAGTCGTACCCGGACAGATCTCTCGGGACCTGGCACCCTATATAAGGGCCAGGAGAGGGGCTGCCGAGGGACACAATCAATCTTAGCAACTTTAGCCACCGCAAGTCTAGAGCTAGGTTCACGTAGCACTTAGCCTCTCGACGAAACCACAGCCGAAACCTTCGGCACCCCATTGTAACCCGATATTTTCATAATCAAGATCGGACGAGCGGGACGTAAGGGTTTTACCTCATCGAGGGCCCCGAACCTGGGTAAATCGCTCTCCCCGCTTGTCTGTTAACCGATGTCTCGTATCAGCCTACAGGATTCCATCAACCCTAAGCCCCAATCGGAGGGCATTGCCGAGGAGTACCCTCGACAATTGGCGCCGTCTGTGGGAACCCTGTTGGCACAAGACCCGTCATCGGCAGATCCAACTATGTCGTCGGCAGCTTCGTCGATGCCATCATCATCGCCAGTCTTAGGAAGTCCGATCCGATTCGGCTCCTACGAGTTCACCCCGCACAACAGCTCTTCCCGCTCAACTTTCTCGGATCTGCAAGGAAACATGGAGATGATGTTCGGGAGCGTCCACTACAACGTCAACGCGGAAGGAATCTTACGCCTGCTAGAACCGCTTTCCCCCAGATCAGTAAGGAAATCGCTTCCATCGGCTACAGGGCCGATCATGTCATCATCAGTCGACCTTTCGGCAGGTCTGACGGACTCGGCGAACTCTACCCCATCGTCGACCCCTCGGTCGACGTCTTCAATGTCGGTTGGATCCGATAACCCCGCGCCATCAGAGATGACCTCGTACTACTGCCTAAACTGCGACACCAGGCACGGGTTGGGGTCGAGTGACACACCGTTCATCTGCAGCGCCCAATATTCATCGGGAGAGGACAGTGTCGGCAGCATCATTAAGGAGGTCACTTGGAAAGTGGCGCACCACCAAGTTTATGCCGCCAATAACACAGGAAACGCAAGGAATAGGGAAGATGGAGATCGCACCCCTCACTCCACCAAGCTTTGAAAACAGCGCCAGTAACAACAACAGCGATTACACCATCGTGGAGGAAGAGTGGGTAGCAGCCAGAGCAGCCGTACTTAACAACACATTGCTCCCCGCTGGAACTTCGGTTGGAACCCTCAATGCCTATCGCTCCATATTGGGGAAAAATCGGGAGCGCTTATCAAAAGAGCAAGCCACCCTCGAGAAACGTCTATTCGCTGCAGAACAATCTAGCGAACGACGAAGGGGTTCGCGAGGAAGCGCCTCCCGAAGCAGTCAAGGCGTGGGGAAGCACCGATCGAGGTTATCCAGGCTTTTGGAAGATGATGCTAGGGAAATAACGTCGAACTTGTCCAAATCCTTCATGACCACAGACACTGCGGGTATGCTACGGCCGAAAACCGTCGAAGGAGCAACTGCCAACCTCGCGGCGTACCTCATCAATCAACGACCCGAAGGTTCTATGGCTCAAGCCCACCGGGGCGCCTTAGAAAGCCTCGCAATCTTAGGAGACAACCTGGTCCCTGATAACCCACAAGTATAGGGGATCGCAACAGTCTTCGAGGGAAGTAAAACCCAAATTTATTGATTCGACACAAGGGGAGGTAAAGAATACTTATAAGCCTTAACAACTGAGTTGTCAATTCAACTGCACTGGAAAAGCACTAGTAACAGGGTTGATGTGAAAGTAGCGAGTAATATGAGAGCAAGTAGTAACAGTAACACACCAGCAGTAATAGTAACACAGAGGCAATGGCACCAGAAAATAGTTGATACTACTTCCAATGACATGTAGAACGAGTATATGATGATGAAAGATGGACCGGGGTTCCCACCTATCTTCACTAGTGGTAACTCTCCAATAACAAGTGTTGGGTGAACAAATTACAGTTGGGCAATTGATAGGATTGAAATATCACTAAGACAGAACATCAAGATTATTAATCATGTAGGCATGTTTTCCATATATAGTCATACGTGCTCGCAATGAGAAACTTGTACAACATCTTTTGTCCTACCAGCCGGTGGCAGCCGGGCCTCTAGGGAATCTACTCGGAAATTAAGGTACTCCTTTTAATAGAGCACCGAGCAAAGCATTAACACTTGGTGAAAACATGTGATCCTCATACCTACGCCTTCCCCTCCGGTTATCCCGATTGCTTGTCACTCGGGGCCTCGGGTTCCGGACATAGACATGTGCAAACAACTTGTAGATACAATCTAAGCAATAAGTATAGAGCTTAAATCTAAGATCATGCCACTCGGGCCCTAGTGACAAGCATTAAACACAACAAGATTGCAGCAACAATAACTTCACAAACTTTATAGATAGACCAATCATAATGTAACAATCCATCGGGATCCCAACAAACACTACACCGATTACATCAGATGAATCTCAATCATGTAAGGCAGCTCATGAGATCATTGTATTGAAATACATGGGAGAGAGAGTACCAACTAGCTACAGCTAGAACCCGTAGTCCATGGGGGAACTACTCACGGAGCATGATGGAGGCGGTGGTGTTGATGGAGATGGCTTCCGGGGGCACTTCCCCGTCCCGGCGGCGTGCCGGAACAGAGACTTCTGTCCCCCGAAACGGAGTTTCGCGATGGCGGCGGCGCCCCTGGAGTCTTTCTGGAGTTTCGTCAATTCGTATCGCGTTTTTAGGTCGAAAGGGGTCTTATAGGCGAAGAGGCGGCGCAGGAGGGCGCCTGGGGCCTCCTCACCATAGGCTGGCGCGGCCAGGCCTGGGCCCGCGCCGCCTTATGGTGTGGTGGCCCTCTGGCCCGCATCTGACTCTCCTTCGGTGTTCGGGGTCTTCCGGGAAAAATAAGATACTTGGGTCTTTGTTTCGTCGAATTCCGAGAATATTGCTCGAACAGCCTTTCTGGAACCAAAAACAGCAGAAATCAGGAACTGGCACTTCGGCATCTTGTTAATAGGTTAGTTCCGGAAAACGCATAAAAACATTATAAAGTGCGAGCAAAACATGTAGGTATTGTCATAAAACATGCATGGAACATCAGAAATTATAGGTACGTTGGAGACGTATCAAGCATCCCCAAGCTTAGTTCCTGCTCGCCCTCGAGTAGGTAAACGATAAAAAGAATAATTTCTGTAGTGACATGCTACTTACATAATCTTGATCATACTATTGTAAAGCACATGAGATGAATGTAGTGACTCAAGGCAATGATCTATAGTTTGCTAACAAATAGATAACATATAGCAAAACTTTTCATGAATAGTACTTTCAAGACAAGCATCAAAAGTCTTGCATAAGAGTTAACTCATAAAGCAATAAATTCAAAGTAAATGCATTGAAGCAACACAGAGGAAGATTTAAGTTTCAGCAGTTGCTTTCAACTTTCAACATGCATATCTCATGGATAGTTGTCAATACAGAGTAATATGATGAATGCAAATAAGCAAGTATGTAAGAATCAATGCACAGTTGACACAAGTGTTTGCTTCTAAGATGGAAGGAAGTAGGTAAACCGACTCAACATAAAGTAAAAGAATGGCCCTTCGCAGAGGGAAGCAGGGATTAAATCATGTGCTAGAGCTTTTTAAGTTTTGAAATCATATAGAGAGCATAAAAGTAAAGTTTTGAGAGGTGTTTGTTGTTGTCAACGAATGGTAGTGGGCACTCTAACCCCCTCATCAAACAGACCTTCAAAGAGCGGCTCCCATGAAGGACGTTATCTCTACCAGCAAGGTAGATCATCCCTCTTCTCTTTTGTTTACACATGTACTTTAGTTTTATTTATGGTTGACACTCGTCCCAACCTTTTGCTTACACAAGCCATGGCTAACCGAATCCTCGGGTGCCTTCCAGCATTCACATACCATGAAGGAGTGCCTATTTGCAAAATTAAGTTGCTTACTGATGAATGGTGCGTAGTTGACGTGGGAGTTAGAAATCTTTGTGGTGTAGCTTTTCTTCAGTTCCCCGGCAACGGCGCCAGAAAAAGAGCTTGATGGTGTGTATTTCACACGTTCGTTGGGCAACCCCAAGAGGAAGGTATGATGCGCACAGTAGCAAGTTTTCCCTCAGAAAGAAACCAAGGTTTATCGAACCAGGAGGAGCCAAGAAGCACGTTGAAGGTTGATGGCGGCGGGATGTAGTGCGGCGCAACACCGGGGATTCCGGCGCCAACGTGGAACCCGCACAACACAACCAAAGTACTTTGCCCCAACGAAACGAGTGAGGTTGTCAATCTCACCGGCTTGCTTGTAACAAAGGATTAACCGTATTGTGTGGAAGATGATTGTTTGCAGAGAAAATAGTAAAACAAGTATTGCAGCAGATTTGTATTTCAGTATTAAAAGAATGGACCGGGGTCCACGGTTCACTAGAGGTGTCTCTCCCATAAGATAAAAGCATGTTGGGTGAACAAATTACAGTCGGGCAATTGACAAATAGAGAGGGCATAACAATGCACATACATGTCATGATAAGTATAGTGAGATTTAATTGGGCATTACGACAAAGTACATAGACCGCCATCCAACTGCATCTATGCCTAAAAAGTCCACCTTCAGGTTATCGTCCGAACCCCTTCCGGTATTAAGTTGCAAAGCAACGAGACAATTGCATTAAGTATGGTGCGTAATGTAATCAACAACTACATCCTCGGACATAGCGCCAATGTTTTATCCCTAGTGGCAACAACACAACACAACTTTAGAACTTTACATCCATCGTCCCGTGTGTCAATGCGAGCATGAACCCACTATCGAGCATAAATACTCCCTCTTGGAGTTAAGAGCAAAACTTGGCCGAGCCTCTACTAATAACGGAGAGCATGCAAGATCATAAACAACACATATGTAATAACTTGATAATTAACATAACATGGTATTCTCTATCCATCGGATCCCGACAAACACAACATAGAGTATTACGGATAGATGATCTTGATCATGTTAGGCAGCTCACAAGATCCAACAATGAAGCACAATGAGGAGAAGACAACCATCTAGCTACTGCTATGGACCCATAGTCCAGGGGTGAACTACTCACTCATCACTCCGGAGGCGACCATGGCGGCGTAGAGTCCTCCGGGAGATGAATCCCCTCTCCGGCAGGGTGCCGGAGGAGATCTCCGGAATCCCCGAGATGGGATTGGCGGCGGCGGCGTCTCCGGAAGGTTTTCCGTATCGTGGTTTTCCGCCTCGGGGGTTTCGCAACGGAGGCTTTAAGTAGGCGGAAGGGCAGCAGTCGGGGGCCGACGAGAGGCCCACACCACGAGGCGGCGCGGGCCCCCTTGGCCGCGCCGCCATGTGGTTTGGCCACCTCGTGGCCCCACTTCGTATGCTCTTCGGTCTTCTAGAAGGTTCGTGGCGAAATAGGCCCCCGGGTCTTTGTTTCGTCCAATTCCGAGAATATTTCGTTACTAGGATTTCCGAAACCAAAAACAGCAGAAAACGACAAGCGGCACTTCGGCATCTTGTTAATAGGTTAGTTCCGGAAAATGCACGAATATGACATAAAGTGTGCATAAAACATGTAGGTATCATCAATAATATGGCATAGAACATAAGAAATTATCGATACGTCGGAGACGTATCAAGCATCCCCAAGCTTAGTTACGCTCGTCCCGAGCGGGTAAAACGATAACAAAGATAATTTCTGAAGTGACATGCCATCATAACCTTGATCATACTATTTGTAAACATATGTAGTGGATGCAGCGATCAAAACAATGGTAATGACATGAGTAAACAAGTGAATCATAAAGCAAAGACTTTTCATGAATAGTACTTCAAGATAAGTATTAATAAGTCTTGCATAAGAGTTAACTCATAAAGCAATAAATCAAAGTAAAGGCATTGAAGCAACACAAAGGAAGATTAAGTTTCAGCGGTTGCTTTCAACTTATAACATGTTTATCTCATGGATAATTGTCAACATAGAGAAATATAACAAGTACAATATGCAAGTATGTAGGAATCAATACATAGTTCACACAAGTGTTTGCTTCTTGAGGTGGAGAGAGATAGGTGAACTGACTCAACATAAAAGTAAAAGAATGGTTCTTCAAAGAGGAAAGCATCGATTGCTATATTTGTGCTAGAGCTTTTATTTTGAAAACATGAAACAATTTTGTCAACGGTAGTAATAAAGCATATGAGTTATGAAAATTATATCTTACAAGTTGCAAGTCTCATGCATAGTATACTAATAGTGCCCGCACCTTGTCCTAATTAGCTTGGACTACCGGATCTTTGCAATGCACATGTTTTAACCAAGTGTCACAATGGGGTACCTCCACGCCGCTCGTACAAAGGTCTAAGGAGAAAGCTCGCATTTTGGATTTCTCGCTTTTGATTATTCTCAACTTAGACATCCATACCGGGACAACATGGACAACGGATAATGGACTCCTCTTTAATGCATAAGCGGTGGCAACAATTATTATTCTCATATGAGATTGAGGATATGTGTCCAAAACTGAAACTTCCACCATGATTCATGGCTTTAGTTAGCGGCCCAATGTTCTTCTCTAACAATATGCATGCTCCAACCATTAAGGTGGTAGATCTCACGATACGTCCAAAACGTATCTACTTTCCCGAACACTTTTGCTATTGTTTTGCCTCTAATTTGTGTATTTTGGATGCAACTAACACGGACTAACGCCGTTTTCAGCGAAGCTGTTCCGGTGTCTCGTTTTTGTGCGGAAATCCAACTTTCAGGAAAAACCTCGGGATTTTGACGAAAGGGCCTATTTTCCCGAATGCGACGGAGCCGGAAGGACAATTGAAGTGGAGGCCCGAGGGCCCCACACCATAAGGCGGCGCGGCCTAGGGGGGGGCGCGCGGCCCTATGGTGTGGCCCCCTCGGCCGGCCTCCGACGCCCTCCTTCGGACTACTTATTCGCCTCGACCTAAAAATGCACGGGGAGAAGTCGAAGTCGCCAGAAACCCTCCAGAACGCCGCCACATCGCGAAACTCCGTCGCGGGAGCCAGAAGTCTCCGTTCTGGCACTCCGCCGGGACGGGGAATTGGAGGAGATCATCACCGCCATCACCGCCAACGCCTCTCCATCAACCAGCCATGTTTCCCCCATCCATGTGTGAGTAATTCCCCCGTTGTAGGCCGAAGGGGATGGTAGGGATTGGATGAGATTGGTCATGTAATAGCATAAGATTGTTAGGGCATAGTGCCTAGTGTCCGTAGATGGTACTTTTATGATATTGTTGCAACTTGTTATGCTTAATGCTTGTCACTAGGGCCCGAGTGCCATGATCTCAGATCTGAACATGTTATTATTTCATCATGATATTCATTGTTTATGGTCTTACCTGCAAGTTGTATACACATGTCGCTGTCCGGAACCAATGGCCCCGAAGTGACAGAAATCGGGACAACCGGAGGGAATGGTAGCGGTGTGAGGATCACATGTGTTCACGGAGTGTTAATGCTTTGCTCCGGTACTCTATTAAAAGGAGTACCTTAATATCCAATAGTTTCCCTTGAGGCCCGGCTGCCACCTGGCTGGTAGGACAAAAGATGTTGTGCAAGTTTCTCATTGCGAGCACGTACGACTATAATTGGAACACATGCCTATTGATTGATTAGTACTTGGACACCGCTTTATTATTATCTGCAAATGCCCTGCTATGATTGTTACATGAGTTTCTCTCAGCCATGCAACGCCCGTCATCCGTCCCCGTGCCTACAGTATTTTAATCCTGCTGTTTACTATAATCACTACTGCTGTCTTTGTTACTCTCGTCGTTGTTATCTTACTATCTGCTACTGCTATAAAACTGTTACTATCGATAAACTCTTGCGAGCAAGTCTCGTTTCCAGTGTGCAGCTGAATTGACAACTCCGCTGTTAAGGCTTTCAAGTGTTCTTTGTCTCCCCTTGTGTCGAATCAATAAATTGGGTTTTACTTCCCTCGAAGACCGTTGCGATCCCCTATACTTGTGGGTCATCAAGACTATTTTCCGGCGCCGTTGCCGGGGAGCATAGCTTTATTTGGAAGTTCACTTGGATTGATATTGTTCGCTGCAAATTCTCCATCATGGGTAAACCTCGCGATACTAAGGTCGCTATATTACCATCCACTACAAGAAAAGGTACAACTCGAGTACCTCTGCCGCTCTTGATTCACCATCCGTGATTGATAAACTTGTTTCACCGCCACATGCTTCAAATGCTCGGTACTTCGTTGAATCCGAAAACTCTCATAATATTGATAATATTTCTGCTGTGCTTGATGATAGTGGTTCATTGGGAACTTTTCTAGATGCTTCAATTGCTAGGTCTAGACAAATTGAAAATGCTGAAACTCCTGATGCTACTACACCTGTTAATTCACCTGAACTTAAATACTCTAGTGATGATCTTGATGAAGATTATGTGGAACTTGATGATGATTTTATTGAAAAATGCAATGCTACTACTGATGCAAGAAAAATTAAGAAGTTGCTTGCATAACATACCGTTAGATATAAACTGTCTCCTGATCCTAAATTTGCCACATCTCCTATAAACATTAGGGATAAAGATTATGATTTTTCTCTTGATCTATCTCATATAGCTATTGTTGAGAAAACACCCTTTCGTGGTACTGAAAAAGAAAGTGCTGTTGAACACATGACTGAGTTATCTACTTTGAGTAGCTTGTTTTCTGATGATGTTAAGAAGCGTACTTACTTTGTTGCTAAAATCTTTCCATTCTCATTAAAGGATGACGCTAAAACCTGGTATAATAGTTTGCCACCTAGTTCTATTAAAAGCCCAAAAGAATTGCTTGCTGTTTGTCGTCGTGGTGAACGAACAGATGCCATAGGATGGCTTAAGTTGGGGCCGAATGGACGCTAGAGGATTCGGGGGAGGGTTTGCGATTAGATGGGAAGAACTTCCGGATGCTTTCCTCAAGAACACAACCAAAGATCAGTAAACAAGAAGAGAGACAAGAGGAAGAACTCTTTACTAGATCGCTAGCTTCATTGGTCTCAACATGGTTACAAGTTTTGTTCACTGATCTCTCTGTGGTCTCGCGCCTGTAAGAGGCAGTACCCCCTCTCCTTATATAGGGGAGAGGGTGGCTTACACTGGAAGAAACCCTAATAGCATCTTTGACTAGACAAACTACTTTACAAAGCTACTTTAATCATAGATGACACCAGAGTCCTCTTTAATCAGGGACGCTGACGTCTTCCGGCTTCTTTGACCGTCATCCTTCTCTTTATCGTCAGCCCTTCGTTTAAAGCTACTTTGCTTAGCTCATCTTTGTCTTCTAGCTCTGGAGAGAATCTTTGACCAGTCCTGCCGACCTGCTCGTCCTTCCGGAGGTCCGGTATCTTCTTACCTGGTTCCGGTATACCCCTCTTGGGGATACCGGCTTAGCTCCACTTAGGTAAACCTTTATCTTTTAGTTCCGTACGAACATTAAACCGGTATCTTGATGGCTCAAACCATCCGGTTTGGCATGCCTTTGGCATACCGGGGGTCATCCCCCCAACATTAGTCCCCGAAGCTGGTATAGTCTGGCGGATCTTATCCAACAGACAATGCCAGGTTCTTTCTTATTGGATACCGGTTTAATCTATCCGTCCTTAGACTTGGATCCGGCATCTTTGCCCAGATCAACGCTATCTTTTCTCTTAAGGCATTATCCGGTGTCTTATCCTCCGGTATCTATGGTCATTAAATACTTCCTCGGCGGTGTCGAGAATATTTTGGGCCCCGCGCCTGTCAGCGACATGCGCACTGTGACTGTCGTGGCAGTGTCAGTTGTCACTTCGCTTCGACTCCCGCGCGCTCATTTAATGCACCACTGCGGATCCCACTAACTGCTCTGGATCTCGTGTGCGCCTCCGTGTGGCCTCCTCTCTTCTCGCGTGTATCTCTTTGCCACGTGGCGGCCCGTGGCGCGAACCGTCGCGGCCCGCGAGGCGAACCGCCGCGGCCCAGCGGTTTTCAGCCCATCTTCTCTCTCCTTTATAAGCACAACTGCTCCTCCTTCTTCCTCTTCTTCGCATTCCTCTTCCTTCGCGCACAGTGCTTCTCGCCTCTGCGCCTCCGCCGCTCTTCGTCCGCCGTCGCTTGCTCCAACTCCGGCGCCCGTCGAACTCACGCCTTGCCTCCGCCGGACTTCGCCGTGGGGGAAGCTTTAGCAGCAGTTCCACCGCGCCCGCTGCATTCACGCTTCTTCGCGGGTTTCTCCGCCTCGCCGTCGGCGGAGCTCGTCGGGGACCGCAGGTCCGCTCCAACACCGGCGAACACCTTCTTCTGCGACTGCGCCGCTCCAGGTTGGTACCAATCTTGCTTTGCTCGCTGTTTGCTTGCTATTCAGATCTTGGGTCTACGGTGTTCTTACTTCCTCTTTTTCTTTGGTTTTCTTCTTACTCGTAGATCTTCACGCGGGGTTCAAGTGTGGGATTTCTGTTTTTTCACCTTCCCATTCAATGTCTGACGAATCCTCCTCCGCATCTTCTTCTTCTTCCCCTTCCGTTAGACACCGTGATCAATCTCCCGGTGGATCCAACGCTCCAGATCCGATGGAGACCGATTCCGGCAACCAGCAGGGATCCGGTAGCCATCAAGAATCCGGTGGACCTCTAGAATCCGGTAGCTTTAGCCAAGCTTCCGGTAGCCAAGAAGCGAGTAGTTCTGGCGAAGCATCCGGTAGCTCCAGCCAATCATCCGGCGCTGAGCCCTCCCCAATCACTCGCGGAGCCTGGATGGGCTCCAGTGTTACCGAATTCGAGATCGATTGGTTATACCGGTCTCGACGGATTCCGGAAGGAGTTTCTTGCCGGATTTCGGACGGCGAAATCGAACCGGACCCCGAGCCCGATGAATATGTTGTCTTTCTTGCTCACTTTGAGCGTGGCTTCGGCCTTCCTGCCTCCCCTTTCTTCCGTGAGTTTTTAGATTTCTACAAACTCCAACCTCACCATCTCCCTGGCAACGCCATCTTCTACCTCTCTTGCTACGCCACCTTCATGGAGGCCTTCATCGGCATTCGCCCCACTCGCGAGACGTTTGCCCGCTTCTTTGCTCTTCGGATCAACTCCGTTCAGGGCAAGGACATTCCTAAACCCAAACCCCCCGTTCAATGCGGGTCTTGCATCATCGGCTCCCGTCAAGGGAGCCCCTTTTTTAAGTTTTCCGGCCTCGAATCTTGCCGGTTGTGGCAAGGGACTTTCTTCTACGTGAAGAACTGCGGCCGCGCCGATCTTATCGATCTTCCTCCTTTCGAAGCGGGGCCTCCCAGCAGGACCAACTGGAGCTACAACCCGAAGTCTGATCATGCTGAAACCAGCCGGGTGGTACGCTTCTTGGCCTCTTTGAAGAAGGAGACCAACATCTGCTCGGATGATATCATCCGCACGTTTATCTCACGCCGGGTGCTTCCTCTGAAGCGTCGTGCGCATAGGATGAGCGAGATGTACGGCCCAGGCGATCCTACCAAGATCACGGGCCGTCCGCTTAGTAAGAAGGACGTTGTTCGCAAGGCTAAGCAGATCTGCCAAACTGCTATGCCATTTGATCGGGAATGGGGCCTCCTCCCCTTCAGCACCGATAACCCTCCGACCCAAGAAGTAAGGGATTATGCGACTGGGGTTGTTTTCGGCCGGTAGCTTTCTGCTCTTGCTAATCTTACTTTTTCTTGTTTCAGGCCAAGGACCGCTTCCCCCTCATTGAAGCAGAGCGGCGTGGACCTTGCCAGCCTCGCGCCCTTGACTCCTTTGACCCAGATCCCTACATTTTTTGGAAGGATCTAAAGATGGGCAAGACCCCGGCAGCGCATCTTGGCCGGTCTCCGCCAAAGCCAACCGGGTCCGCTGACGACTTGACCACGCTTGAGGTATCTTCTTTTCCGGTTTCCTTTACCTTCCGTTATCGCTTTCTCGCGAATTGCTTCTTAGCCAAACTTAATTCATAGATCCATGAGCGCGTGCCGCCCCTGCGTGCCGAGGCGGGCTCTGAGTTTGTGGACAAGCTCATGGCCCAGGGCCAAAAGAACAAGCAGCCGGCATCTGATGCCGGTGCCAGCCAGGCCCGTCCCTCCAAGCGCTTCCGGACCGAGCCCGTGGGGGAGAAGCAGGTGGGAATGCGTCGCTACGGGCGCAAAGCGATGCCAACCTCTTTCGGGTAAGTTACTCATTTTCCGGCTTGCCTCTTTTTCGCCAAGTTCTTTTTCCGGTTTCTCTTTTCCAACCGTCTTTCTTTCTTTTTCTCAGCCCTGCGCTCAAGCTTGGCCCAAGACAATCGGGCTCTGAAGACTCCGCAAAGACTTCAACCCCTCCTCCTCGCTCAAGTCCGGCACCACCTGGTGCCGGCAACACTTCTGCCTCCCTTTCGGGGGGCACAACAAATTCGGGGCGTGCGGCCCCTTCATCATCAGATCACCGCACGGAGGAGGATCCTTCCTTCCCTCCAGAGACCCAGGATACCGGCGCCAGCAACATCGGCGCCGGAGAAGAAGAAACTGCCGGGCGGGCGGAGCCTCCAGCTCCTCCCGTCCTTGAAAAGACAACAACCTCCGCGCCGGAATCTTCCGCGCCGGAAGGTCCCAAGCCGGGTGACGCGCCCAGCGCTCCCCAGTCTCCACGAACCATCCTCATGCCGCCACCAGGTGCTCCTCGCGCCAAACCTCTCGGGGCCGCTCCTACCGCGCCGCCGCCCAAGACCTCCAAGCTTATCAAGGGGAAGGCGACGGCCTCTAGCGCCCCTTCCGGTGGCCAGCAGCCTCTGGTGCTGCACGTCTCCAAGGCCGCCAGGGATACCGCCACGAAGGCCACCGGTCTTCTTGGCCGTATAACCGAGTTCCAACGCCGAGGCCGGGACTTGGGGCATCTCCTGCCCTACGCCCAGAAGTGGAACGCCGCGGACATGACTCCGGCGACCCGCGGCTTGGGCAAGGACAGGCTGCCGGCACTCGATCCGGCTTGGGGACCGGTCGTCCGAGGAGCACTTCATGCGGCTCCGCAGCGCCGTGAAAGAGCTTGACAGTGCGTGGTATGATGCCACGAACAACTTGATGGTACGTTTTTCTAACTTTTCTCAATCTTTACCGGTTTCTTCATTTCCGGCTTTGTTTTATCTTTTCCTTAGTTTTATGCCGGTTTTTCTCTTATCTATCTTCCCAGTCCCCGAGTTTTGTGGTGAGAGCGCAGCTTTTAGCGCAAAACTTAACTCAAAAATCTTAGCGCAAAACCGGCACTGCCAGTCCCCGAGTTTCGGGTTAAGAACCTTGTTCTTAGCGCAAAACTTACCTTAGAAACGCGCAAAACCGGCACTGCCAGTCCCCGAGTTTCGGGTTAAGAACCTTGTTCTTAGCGCAAAACTTATCTTA